>NC_051154.1:208901211-209047067 GCF_013339745.2 Dermacentor silvarum | reverse complement strand
CCTTGTTCCTGGGACCCTCTTTGAGTCCCAGGTGTGGCAAGGGTAGTTCAAGGGCGCGTTACAGGCCCCGGAAGCCCACTACCCAGAGTCCACAGGGGTATGTGCCATTGCGGTTGGACCCTTTTTGCACAATCACCAGGATCGGCCCACATTTTTGCGCACGCACACGAAAAATGCATGGAAGCCTAGCCATAAACAGCTTCGCTGTAATATCTCCAGCTTCTAAATAAAGCCATCATCTCTCCGTACGTTTGTCCCTAAGCAAAAGTTAAGTCCCGGCTTGTTCCCGCATGAGCTATTCTAGCGCAAAAATTGAGGGAGATGGCACACATTAGTTTAAGAGACAGCGAAATGAGCATCCTAAAAAAAATTGTTTGCTCAGTGGCGAAAATTGACTTGCAAGTTTTTCTTCAGGCAAACTTCGAAAAGACAATGATTTTAGTTAAAATCTTCAATGCGTTCCTTTGGAAACCCACCCGCCACCCTTGTTACAACCTGCAGTGAGATCTTAAACCGCAAATAAATTAATTTTGACGTAATGTTGGCAGATGCAATAAAAGTGTCAATCCAGAAAGACTCTAGAATTAAGAATTCCTTGAAGGGATAGAATTCCTGAGAATTACTTAACTGATGTGTGTTCTGTATGAACTATTTTGACGTGCACACTCCTGTGCTACAATGGGGCTTGCTCGAACTGAATGTGAACTGACTGTGATTATGCCTTCAATTCTATCTTTACTTGATTTGTGTTGTTACCAATTGTCGTCACTTGCTGTGCTATTTGTGTTTGGTGGGACGTACAATGTGCTTACTCGAAATTTCTATGAACAATGCGTCGACGGGATCCGACTATAATTAGCATTTTACATTATTTTTCTTTGTTTTGTTCTGTTTGCTTGTTTGTTTGAGCCGGCTGAACTGAGCCGGCATGCACTGTTTGACTGAGGGAGACGTAGTCGCCGTCATCACTCTGATTCCAAGTTCTCCTTACAGCCATGTCATATAATTAAGAAAAAATAAAATAAATTAAGTATTAAAAATGTATTCGCAGCTCTGCTGCCTACGTATGCAGAATTTGGGTAATATTGCCATCTTACATGCCATTTAATAATAAACACAGAACTCGCAAGAACCTGCTTGCGCTCTCCACCCTCCCGTGTAGACCCTGCTTTTCGGTACGCTTGCTTGAACTTGATGTGGGCATCTTGACGTCCTCCCCTTCTCAGGTTGTATTGAAATCTGTTTGGCTGGCAGAACGTAACAAAAATCGTTAGGCTTCCCACCCCTATTTAAACTTGATTCGTGTTTCCACCGCAAGTGCTGGCGAACACTCATTACGGGGAAAAAGTGTGCACTGGGTCGTGAACCATGGTCGATCATTCATAAATGCGCTTCCTATAGGCGGGCAACCGGCACAATGGGACATTCTAATGCTCGTTAGTGACAAGTTCCTTCTTTTGCTTTATAACCCGCTAGCACAACATATGTCCGGCTTTCTTTATTTTCCGCACTAGACAAGACAATTTCTCCTTTAGAAGTGGAAGCAGTTACCTCTTGAGTATGCATTGCTTTGGATGGGGCAAGTTCCACTTCCAGAATCATTGCAATATTGCAACCTTCACTATTTTGTATATTACTTTTCCTAGTCCGCCGAGAAGTTTCGGGTTAAACATACATTCAACTGATTGTTCTTTTTGCTTGTCACACTGCAAGGCATTAGCTTCACGTCACCTAATGATGAAGCCCCCGCTACATCTTCCCCTCCCACTCCCTTCCCTTAATGCAGGCTAGCCCAACAGGTCTCAGCCTTGATTAAAATGCCTGCCATTCATTTACACTTCTATCTCTCTCTCTAGCACGAACACACGTGAAAGTCGTCTGGGGAAATAATTAAGACTCTTTAGAACACAGGAAACATTTCAAGCATACAGCCGGCCTGCTCCCGCGGTATACCGGCGCGCATGTTTGTCGAAACGTGTTCCTCCGTAAATGGGGCCAAAAGCACGTTTCACTGTCGATGGTACTGCTGAAGTTAATATTTCAAAAAGATTGCGTTGCTGTCTCTTTCTCTCTCTCATTTTTAATTTTTTTTTCTGATCCCACAGGCTTCGTGACCTGGTTTCTGTCTTGGCGCGCCCTTCGTCCTCTCAGCAGGCTGGCCTTAGGCATGTACCTAGTGCACATGCCTTTCATGCAGTTCACTTTGAACATCTCCAGGGAAAGGATGTTCTTCTCGCACTTCTTCGTGGTGAGTGCTTTCATTATGCATCAGAACTTGTTTTATCTTTACACAGAGGAGGTTGCAAGATGTGCACACTAATTTGTAGCTCAGCAAGAAACAGAAACTACACTAAACAACCCAAGCGTCAGTATTTAAAAAGAAAATGACTGCTATGAAGTAGATTTACTATTAGGCTTGCTCTTGCTAGACACTAAAATTAGGGGCCTTTGTAAATTACACTGTATTCCTTTTAGTTATTTCGGTGCACTGTTACTCATCCTATGAATTATGGCATCAAGGGAAAGTAATACAATATGGCATGCAAGAATATTGAAATCAATAATAAGTCACGATGTATACATATGCGCCAGTACAAACAAATGCACTCGATGTTTTACAGGAACTATATTGAAAAATGTCAAACTGAAAACACAACACATTGAACAGTACATTTAAACGTGAGAGGGAGTAAATAGTAAGCTGAAGTAAGAAATACGAGGGGGGGGGGGGAGTTTCTCTGAATGGAACATTGAATGCTAGCTTTTAGGTTGTGTTGGTGATATACGGGGGCACTAAACTCAAGACCAGCCGTACAGCAGCTTAGATGCTTAAAGTAGTATTTCAAAACTCTGCATCCGTTCACGTGGCGGAAAAAGGTCGATCGCTACTATAAAAAAAAATCTCGGTGGCACGTTTCTTTCTTGAATTACTGTCCGAAACCTCAGGGCAGGCACGTCATTCTCACGTTCGGAACATCACCCTTTTTTCTCGCATTTGTGCCATTTGGGTCGGGAAAGGTTCTCGAAACTTGCTAGTTTGGGTCTTCGGTTTATGTGGAATAGAATGCAGATCTTTTTTAACGATAAGCAGCTAACTAGATTAGAGCGGACCCTGTCTAAATTTGCTACGTGAAACCGAGCTCGTGCATAAACTTCGCTGTGGCTGTGCATCCGTAAAGTCTGCGTCTCTTATAGCTTACCGAGCCTTTTCTTACAGTAGGAGTGGCTGTCTTGACATTTCAGGAGAGCAGTTGATTTTTACAGCTTAACTTAATATTCTTCTTTAATCACCTATTAGGTGACACTAAACAGATAAAGGAGGAGGTAGGGGTGGGGGGGACTAGAGCGAGAGGTTGCTGCTTTCATATTATGTAGGATTATATAGGAGAAGAAAGATTGACGGAGCTAATTACCTGTGATGAGAAACGTTCTATTTTTATTCCAGAAACCGAAAAGAAGTGACGTCGCCCAAGCAATACACAAAATAACGTCACAGCGCCAACAGTAGGCATCCGAAAGAAACATAAAAATGCACGACAGTCGCAAAACAGGTAACGCGTACTGCGCAGAGAACACTGGCGGAAAGAAAGATAGGGCAGGCCTAGCCTTCGCGTAATTCACGCAGTACGTTACTTCTTCAGTATGAACCAATTAGTTTGCGACAGAGTACTTCTTCGACAGTCACTAAATGCACTTTGGCGCTTGGAGTAGCTGTGGCTGCACGCTTATATCTTCGAATTTTCGCTTCGATCCTGCGGCTTAATAGCAGTCAGCTAACTTATCCAGAGCCAAACGATCACGGAATAATCAAGGCACCATGATTCAAGACATTCTATAGGGGAAAAAGTCACCAGTACAACGTACTCCACAGTACATTCAACAGGTTTAACAGCCTGAATATTTATTTATTCTTGCAGAAGAAGCGAAAGAAGCACACCAACGGCCTCTTTTTTCTCTGTTTGTGAGTTTCGCATTTGGTATATTTGGGCGCGCACATGATACCGCCGGAAATGTAGACTCACACTGGCCAAAAATAACCGAGAAACTAAGCAGTATTTCTCACGTTAACGGCGTGGACAACTGCAGGGAAACGAGGTGGACAAGGTAACTTCAAAGACGCACTGAAAAACCGCAAATATCGTCAGAGTTGGAAGCTGCCTTAGTTGGTTTTCGTTCAACATGGCGAACAGCGCAGACGACCGGACAAGAGATAACCGCACAACTGTCCACTTAAGACATATCTCTTGTTCCGTCGTATGCGCTGTTCGCCACGTTCAACTCCCTGGGTAGGAGCAATCGAGAGCAAGCCAGCTATGGAACTACATACTCAACAACAATGAATGAAATCAAATGAGAAAAGCTTTATGATACTTTTAATGGCAGTGCCGTACTGTTCGAGGCCCGATAAAGGTGTCCGAGAGAGAGGTGTTTTAGAAAGTTTGCCACAGATCGACTACTTTTGAGGCGTAGCGAGCATAAACAGCCCAGCATCTCTTTTAAACGTGTTTTTGTTAACATGCTGCAGTAACTATTCAGGGGTAAATGAACACACAGTCACCTCGATTGAAGCCTTCTATATTAAAGATAAGACAGGTGACCGAAGTGGCAGTGGAGAATACGATTGATGGCGTAAAAGTAGGAAACGCGAAGAGTTTAAAGACATTACTTTATTACAGAAATGAAGTACCTTAATGATGATTCAGTTGTTTATTAGCACGAACCATGGATTGCAGGGACTGAGAATAAACGCACCAGAAGAGTAAAAACAACGACCTTGATGGAATCATCTACCACCCCGTTTCAAAGAGGATGACTATAAGATGAATGCTTCCCTCCATCGTCTTCTACGCTGTTTTATGTCAAAACGACAAGCCCGCGCATTGCCGCTGCACTCCCTGCTGGCAGGAAACAGACACGCAATTGAATCCGGGAGAGGGCGCTTTTTTCGTCCGCGTACGTACAGATGCGTTCATAACGCCGTACCTCATTTGAAGCCATGGAAGTACCTGTAACGTTTATCGTTGTGCCGGAAAGAAAATTTCAGTTCGTACTGATCAGTGCCAACACATAAGTCGTACGTGTCATACGGGCCATGACGCAGAGTTCCGAGCAATTTAAAAGCTGTGTGAATTGGGTCCATGTTTGAGTCGACCGGCAATTCTTTTCACGGCGCTTTCAGTTAACCATGACGTTCTATCTGACTTTCCTGGCAGATGTCCTTCGCCATGGTCATACTCACCTGGGGCTTTCTTCTCACCTACCTGCTCTATGTGTACTGCGAGGCGCCAGCTTGCAGAATGGTGGAGCTCCTCTTCAGGACTCGGTGTACGAAGAGCGACGGTACAGCCGGCGACGAGCTGCCGATCGTCTTCGGTTCCGAAGAAAAACTGCCACACATCAGTGCAACGTTCCATAAGGCCGAAAAGGCCCCTGCAACGAAGAAGATGGACACCATAAATAAATTTGACAGCTTTCATCGCGGCAACAGTAGCCTCGTAAGTTGCCATCTATAGTTTCGTTTTCTGCAGTGGAGTTCCTACCAATAATGCTCTAGAAGCAACTATGTACAAATGTTCTGACGAGATAGCCCCAATTAAAAAAGGTCAAAATTCAAAGACAGATGTGTTTTTAGGTCTAAATAAACAAAAATAATAAACAATTTTTTGTTTATTTTGTTGAAGGTGACATGCATGTCATGCTGCATAAGCGTCATCAAATACCTCTTCAAACTGCATCTTATCTGAAGAAACTTGCAACAACATGTAATCCACTTTGGCGTTGCACTCAAACGCCACCATTTAAATGTATACTGATTGTCGTCACTTATGTACCACTGAAGAGGTTCATATAATTGCCGCTAGCTTTAGCATTCCTTTTCTTGCAGGAACGATAATCTTGCAGAGTCGCTAAAAGTTTTTCATAAGATTTACTGATCGCGGACATGATGATGTTGCACAGCTTTTTGTTGGGCTGCCTATACTCAATTCAGTTAAATACTCGTAATAGAAAGGGCACTGACGATGGGTTGTACGCATGCGGGGGGGCTGTGCTCGCTTTGTATATTGCCCTGTTGCAATAAAAACAACGTTGTTAGTCAGTGCTTGTGTTGTCGACTTTCTGTAAGTTCTCTTCATGCCGCGTTATTTCCCAGTTCAAAAACGTTAAAAAAAGATTCGCATACGTCGAAAGCATTTTCTGTTGTGTGTTTGTAATATGTTAATTTAGCGATACAACGTAAACATTTAAGGGAAAAAGCATGATAGTAATTACCATAGCCGCCACCCCCGTCAACTCACTGTTGCCAGTATGCAACCAGTAGACTAAAGAAGCATGATCAACCCTATTCTTAACAGTTCAAATGCGTACTGTACGTTTTCCAGAGTTTGTGAGAGCACGAAGCAGAGCGCGGGGATATAGCACTCTGCAGAAAAAAAAGCCTGCGCAGGCCTGCGCAGCACAATCACAGCGTAAGTTGGATAAGCGGCGCTATAGGAGGTGAATTTTCTGCACCAAGCACTACAGGTTCTTCGCGGCGAAGTCTCTTTTTGTCGTCTTCACGAGAACAATTTAAACTGTCCGGCCGGCGTCGACGGCGATCTGTGGCTTGCACCGCAACACGTCGGGCTCTGCACAGTGGTCTGCTGAACCCGACGTTGCCTGGTAGCAGCCGCGCGCGTAACTCTACGATTTGCTTCTTCAGCAGAGGTTCGTACCTTGCGAGGAGGCACCATAACGTGTACCGAAGTGTAAACACAGCCATCCAGACTACATGGCGCACATCTCACATCCCTTGACCCGTGGCACGAAGCGATGCTGTTGTTGTTGTTGTTGCCTCAAAACATGGCTCGTACCCACTAGGGGGATTGGCCACACTGGATAAAATAAAACATGCACCTAACAACGAACAAAATGGTAGATGCTGTTTTTGTTGTTGATGATGATGATGATGGTATATTCTTCTTCTTTTCTGGGGTTTTACGCGCCAAAACCAGTTCTGATTATGAGGCACGCCGTAGTGGAGGGCTCCGGATTAATTTTGACCCCCTGAGGTTCTTTAACGTGCACTACAACGCAAGCACACGGACGTTTTTGCATTTCGCCTCCATCGAAATGCGGCCGCCGCGGCCGGGATTCGATCCCGCGATCTCGTGCTCAGCAGAGCAACGCCTTATCTGACTAAGCCACCGAGGCGGGCTGATGGTATACTGGCATTCCCTTCGAAACGGGCTAGTGACAAATAATCACCTAGCCTACTTGACTTAACCAGATCCAGCTACATGCAGCATGCAACTGCTTCATGTCCGGATACCTGGTGAAATATAGCGGAACGGCAATGCAATGCTTGCACGTATCGACGCTACGCGACACGCACGTCACATCACCAGCCTGCTCCTCGCTTTGCTTTTCCTGTCAAATGTTCATGTTTTGAAATCAAATAATAAATAATAATTCCTATGAAATTGCGACAGCAACAATATGGACACCCCAGGCACATTTCTGCCGTCATGGTCACCGCGATCCGTAGAAAGTTCAAGGGCGATAACATCGTCCCTGCGCACCGTATGCTGTATGTGCAAGTGAAAGCGTGCGACGGTGAGCCGAAACGCGCAGAAAGGAGGAAAGCGGGTAGGCCGCGCGGGAGGGAGGGGGGTGGCTTGTACTTTGGTAGCAACTGCGTAGTTTGCACAGCGGCGCGCGCCGTATGTTGAAAGCGATCTGCCGATGCGACGACTTTGGGGTCGGTCGACTCGCGGTCTGCCTGCCGCCGCTTGCGTTGCTGCTCCATCCTTTTCACACGGCGCTCGGCAACTAGATCACTAGGCGAACCCGGTACCTTCATAGCGCGCACACATCCCGTAGCAACTGACAGAGGAGGTTAACCCAGCACGCTTCGCCTACCCTCCTCCTCTGCGAAGCTTGGCCTCTTTTCTCCTTCATCGCTTCGCTCAACGTGACCTAGACTTTCCTCTAGGTGGCGCTGGGTTGCCGCGCTCTCAACGCGCTCCTTCGTACTTTCCTCGGCGCGCGATTCTCTTCTCCCCCTGTAGGCGCCTTCTTCCTCCGCGTCCTTCGCGGTTTCACACTACCCCTCAACGATCTTTGGTGCGCCTAGCCACAAGCGTAAATGGCTCGGCGCCATTTACGGGCAAGCGCCATTTACGCGCAAGCGTAAATGGCTAGGCCAAATTCTACCCCCCCCCCCCCCCTTTAAGTGCCATTACCAGAGTTCGGTGAGCCATACCATTTGAGGTTCTTTTTTAGTTGCCTCGACCTTTTCAGTTAAAATTTTATTCTGGCTAAAAGGGGAGAAAGACGCTGGCGGCGGCGAGTCAAGACGCGCTCGATTTGGTTCCGCATTTTCCCAACTTTTCTAGTATTTAATCGTCGTTTGTACATGTTTATTTGTACACATCTTTTCCGCGAGGTTTTCATCGATTTCAAGGACCGCGTGGATAGCCTTTTCAGCCACAGTGAGTCACTTTTCACCAGTTTCCGGACATTCCTGTGCTACCGTCGGCGGCGCCTAACGAGCACTTCGGAGACCACACCTTAGCTTAGCTAATCTTGGCCACCCACGCGGCCTCTGGGGCGGCTCGGCGCCACTGGTCCCCTACCATGATGGAATATCAAGTAAAGGGAGAAAATATTTTCGCGGAGGAAGTTACTCAAGACCAGGGATGGCAAACTGCGGGCGCTAGAAGAGCTGGTGCCAAATCGCGGGAAGCTAACCCGAACGCCGCGGCAACGCCTTCGGCTCCCCGTAGCGACAAGTCTAGAGGCGCACCGCTCAAGGCCAAGATTATTAGGGCAAGCCGAATGCCGGTTCTTCCCAAAGAAGACACGAAGATCGTTATTAGACCGAGAGGTGAGCTGAATATTTGTCTGATGTCTGTCCAACACCGAGTGACGTCATCTGTCGGGGATGCGGCCTGCCAAACCCCGATCAGCACCACCAATGAAACCCAAAATCCAAGATCTGCGGCGGTCCGCACCTTAAAGAATGTGGGTAAAGAATGTGGGCATAGATTCGAGACACCGTACATCATTCGCCGACGACACTTCGAGCGTGCCAGGCAGCAAGAGCAGCTCCTCACGCCGCCGTCAAACGCATTTGTTCCAAGACCGAAAGCGCCCTCGGACTGATCCGAAGGATCGCCAACAGGTACCGCGGAATGAGGGAGGACAATCTGATCCAGATTATCCACGCATTCGTGCTATGCCACCTCACTTATTCGGCGGCTATGCACATCTGGCTCGTGTCGGAGCGCAACAAGATCAATGCCCAAATCAGAAGAGTCTTCAAGCTTGCCCTCGGCCTTTCCGTCCAAACGCACACGAAATAACTCCTCAAGTTGGGAATCCGCAACACGTTCGAAGAAATTGTTGAAGCCCAAGCGTTTTCTCAGTTCGTCAAACTTTCCGGCACCCCAGCGGGCCGATCGATACTTGGCATGCCGGGACGTAACCCCACGGTCGTCGGTCCCGACGCTGTGAAGCTACCTAAAGACATAAGATCCAAGATTTCCGTACACCGGATGCCACGCAATATGTATCCAACCTACAACGAAGGACGAAGACAAGCCAGGGTAAAGCTCTGCTCGCCAGTGCCCGCTTGGACAAGGATCGAACATGCTTCGTAGACGCTGCTTCGTACGTTCAAGAAGAAGCCTTCTCCTCAGTGGTCATCGACTGCGATTCCAAAGTCATCAGCTGCGCTACCATCTGCACTTCTAGTTCTAACGCTGTAGAGCAGGTTGCCATTGCTCTTGCATTGACGGACGGTGTACATGATACAATTTGTTCAGACTCCAAGGCCGCTATCAGGGCCTTTCAGATGGAAATGGTGGCTCCCCAGGCCCTACGTATCACCCAAAATGCTAAAGACCTCAAACATCACTCATTGGCCTGGTTCCCTGTGCTTTTCGAACCATTGAGGGTGCCTCGCTCAACCCCAACGGGGAGGTGCACTCGGCTGCACGAGGTTTGACTGACCGTGCGCCTGGCAACGCGTCCTCTCCTGGGCGACCCAAGCCTCTCTGCTCGTACAACGAGATCTGCAAACACAATTACCTATCAAGAAGACTCCTGCATCGGCCGCACTCCTCGCTGCGCAGGGCCCAGGCAGTCACTCTCAGACTTCTACAAACAAGCACTTACCCGAGCCCTGCGGCACTGCACACAATGTACCCCGAACGGTTCCCAAGCCCGGACTGCCCCCTGTGTGGTGGTTATGCAGACTTCGAGGATGTCTTGTGGGGCTAAGCCTCTGCCGGTCGCCCTTTCACCCAAGGGAAAAGGATGAAGCTTATTAAGGACCACGACCAGACCTCTCAAATCCTGGAAGTCCAGAGGGCCCGCGAGAGGGCCGTCAGGTTTGACCTGATGGTCCCCGAGCCAGGTTACATTAAGTTTACTCGCGTCTATTGTGGACCGAATAAAGTTGCTTCACTCATTCTGGCTAAAAGCTTGCTGCACCATTGTTGGCACAGACATGCACTGTGTTTAATTCATACTTTCGCTTTAATTCTGCAAATCATGTGAATAGGAGGAGGACAAGCGCACTAGAAGCACCAGTCGCAGCTACCTCATCCGTATTTTGTTCCTTCAACATTTTTTTTTCAATTTCCACTGTGAACACCATGCACATACACAATATATTAAAATATATACACAGGACAAATTTATTATATTTTCAAATAGAAGGAGGTATCCAACTAACAATTATTTCTAATGGTATGGATAGCCTATTCCTAGAGAATGAATATGTTGCTGTATGTTCACCTGGCTTTAAAGTGATTTGCGTACCTTTTTGACCATGAAAAGAAAACCTGCAGACTTTAGTGACCACTTCGGCAGAGTATTTTATCAACGGCGTGTGACATTCAGGTGAATAATATGTGTCTCTGTATTGCTTCTCTTTCCCGTGTGCAATGATAACTACTCATGAAAAAAAAAACTCTTGTAATAATTCACATTTATTAGGGATGGAAACATCGACACTTGCATGCAGGAGGTCATAAATGTATATATAATTCACTTAGTAACCGAAGTGAGACTAAGCCGGATTCACTCGAACTCAGAATTAAGTATCAGACAATTCTTGAAAGTGAGCAATTCTTCGAGGTGACATGAAGATTCATGTGCCACTGGTATTCCAGGTAATATATATATATATATATATATATATATATATATACAGGTTGCTTGAGCGAACACTTTCAAAATTTATTTAAGGTTTAAGGTTGCCTCTGGCAGATAGCCCAATTCTAGTTAATGAGCTGGTCTACTCGAAGTGGCGGACATTACTTGCACAAAAAATTGAAATCCATAATCGACTAATTAACAATAATTTAGTAATTAAGTTTTTAGCTAATTACCTGATGGCCCATATTGCAATTTACAAATTGTAGCCGTAGAGTTCGCAAGGCGGATCCACTTAGAATTAATTCTCAGGATTAATTCTCAGGCTGATCGGTCTGCAAATCATCAAGTATGGCGATTGGCAACGCGCTCCGTAGTAAAATCTCTCCAGTCCCGCAGTCAAGTGTAGCACTGGATGCACGTAGGAAATCTATGCCTAAAATAACATCATGAGTTGCGTGGGCCAAAACAGTGAACTCCGCTCTGAAACTCTGTCCTCCAATCGCAACCAAAACCGAACAAACACCAACAGGGTGTAACACTTCACCACCAACTCCACGAAAAGTTTCTTTACGATCCCACACAAACATAACTTTCTGTCCTAAGCGATCTTTGAAGCGCAGGCTCATAATAGAAATAGCGGCACCAGCATCGACAAGAGCAGCAGTATTTACACCGTCTATACACACGCATACCTTGTTCTTCAGCATAACAACAGACGGAGGAATTGGCGAGTCTGACCGTCCCGCGACCGCACTTCCATCGGCCGCACCAGCTAGTTTCCCAGCTGCGGCGGGGAAGGTGACCGACGACGGCGCGGGGATGGCGAACGGCGCAGTCGGGTCGGCGGCGGTGTAAGGCTGCGCTCGGAGACAGGGGACTCATCGCGCGAGTGGTACGACCACTGTTGCCGAAGAGGTTGAACTCCAAATGGCGCGGGCGCGTCTTCGTGCACACGAGCTGAGTACGCCGAAAAACGTGGCGCTCGCTGCGGGCGGCGGCGACAATAGCGCGCAATATGTCCTCGGGAACCGCAGGCGTAGCAGACAGGTAGGTCCCGGTTGAAAGTAAATGGAGCAGGTTCGCGGCGTGGTTCCGGGTAAGATTCCGCAGGAGCTTGTCGTGGCATCGAGTATGCCGCTGCAGCACGTCGTGGTGGTGGGTAGTAGTCCGTTGGACCACGACGGACTGGTGAGGGCTGACGGCGACTGAGGGTAGCCGGGAGGAACGGAAAGCTGGCGTTGGTGAAATGTGGTTCCTCACATGGTGGTCGGCGCTCGCTGCGACGTTCTCGCGACCAGGATGGTGGTGTGTCGGGAATGCCTTCATCAAACGCGCACTGATAAGCAGCGTCTGCTCCCTGAAGTCGCGCTATAGCTCCTCTTGAACCACTCGACGCACGATCGAGGCGATGTCCTCGCAGGCAGCGACGTCCATACTTGCAACTGTGGTGACGTTGTCCAAGCGCCCGAACTTCGGTAAGATCCTGCGGGTCTTCAGAGCTTCGAACGCGCGACATTGCTGCCGGAATTCGGAAGGAGTGTTCAAGTTTTCTTTTGTGATTAGAAAATTGTACACGTCTTCGGCGATGCCTTTTAAAAGATGTCCTAGTTTGTCTTCATCGGACATATTCGCGTTGACAATTCCGCATAGCTTTAATATTTCTTCAATGTACGTTGTACACGTTTCGCCAGGCAATTGCGCTCTACGCGAGAGCGTGTGTTCCGCTTTCTTCTTTTTCGAATTCGAGTCACCAAAGCAGGCTTTCAATTCCCGGATAAAGGTCTCCCAAGTGGTCAGCACGCGTTCATGATTGTCAAACCAGAGTAGTGCGGTGCCGGCGAGTAAAAATGCAACGTTCACAAGCTGCGCTTGCGTGCTCCACCCGTTATGGCGGCTTACTCTTTCATAGTGCCTCAGCCAGTCATCCACGTCTTCATCTGCTTTACCTGAGAATATGCGGGGTTCCGGCGTCCAGTAGCTAGGTGGTCTTGGTCGCGGGCTGGCTTGATCGATGCCCTCTTCGTTGGTGCTCGTTGACTGGCCTGCTTGGGCAGTGGCCATGCTTGTTGGCTCTGGTGGTAGTCCGGCCAAGCGTCTGCTTCTTCGAAGATCTTGGAGGACTGGGTTGTCCAGGGCGTTCAGTACCCAGCACCTCCACCACTTGTTACGGATGAAGAATGGATTTATTTACAGTGAAAAGCGGAGACAAGACATGGGGTGGTCCGAAACAACCGATCAGCCCAAAAACCTCGCGCTGCTTCTACTTCGTCTTCTACGCTTCTCCTGTGCGGCGTTACAATATTATAAATGTAATAACTCCTGGTGTGATAATCCGACTGTTTGCAGAAGACGTTCAAAAAAATTTTTGTCCCGATGATCAAATTGAGTTAAAAAACAACCTGAATAACATATTGAAGTGGTGCAAAGATTGGGGGATGGTTGTTAACACCGACAAAGCTGTATTCCTCCGTATAACACCTAAAAAAAACACCTGTCTTTTACTTACAGACTTGGCCCATCGTCATCGAAAAAAGTCGAAAATTGCAAATACTTAGGTGTTACATTAGCAACTAACTTATCCTGGAATATACATGTTAGCAATATTTGCTCATATGCCTTTCGAAACCTCTGCTTTCGAAAGGCATAAACTTAAACTAAAACATAAACTTGAAACCACCCCAAGCAATGTTAAACTACTATGCTATTATACCGTAATCAGACCCTAATTAGAATACGCAAGTGCAGTATGGGACCCGTATACTCAAATAAACATTAAGTGAAAGAATACAGAGGAAAGCAGTCCGGTTTATATATAACACGTTCTCACGAACTGACTCTCCATCCGAAATAATGGCAGCCAATGACATTCCCCTTCTTAAAACGTGTCGAAAGCAGTTCCGAATCGACTTCCTTAAACTGCTTCTTAACTACGAGCTTGAGATAGATCCATCACCGTATCTCTCACCTTTACTAACCAGACCAACAAGGCATCATCAGCCTAACTCTCTAACACATTATTTTGCTAGAACTGACACTTATAAGTATTGATATTTTCCACGCATGGTCTTAGATTGGAACGAATTAATCCAGGCATCTTCTTCGTATCTCCTACCACACCGAAGTAGCACTGTTGTACCATTTCATATTTGTTATTGTAGCACTATTATTACACTAATCTTGAAACAGATTCCATTGTTGCTATTTCGTGTTTTATTATCTATGTTGTTGCACTAATCCTCAAACAGTTTCTATTGTCATTTTTGTATTATGACTGTTTTTTGAAACTACCCACCTGCAGTATGTAATAAATAAAGTAAATAAATAAATGAAATACGCGTGTAAACCTGTAACTCTCCTACTAGTAATTTGCAATAAAAGCTGTAATTTGCCTACAGACTTTAACATGACCAGAAGTTAGGGACATGGCCGAACAGCGACTCTAGCAGCCGCCTCTGCAAACATGCGCGTTATTCAATGGGAGAGCGTCGTTTTTCGCGAATAACTAATCCTAGAAGCAACCTTGCAAAACATTCCCGTGGAAATAGGCCCTACGCACCTAGCCCGATATCTCACGCAAGCGGTAGCATTACTTACGGCCGTAAACACTTCCCAAATTGCGGGCGAAGTTTGAAGTATGGGAGCCTATGGAAACGTTCGCAGTTTTGGAGGCTTTTAACAGCGGAACTGTTTAAGCTGGCAGTAAGTTGTGCCGCGAGCCGCAAAACCTCGCCGAGCTATGACGTCACTGCGTTGCCTAGCAACCACCTCGCGGAGCGGCGCGTGCTTCGCCTCCTTTCTGTGCGGTGCACATGTTGCCTTGACATGGGACGTTAAGGAGAGGGAAGGAAGAGCATACGCGCGGCGCGCGCAATGCTCGGGAGAGGGAAAGAGAAAATTAGAGGGAGAGAAAGAAATTGTAGCAGCACCAACGAGGTAAAGCGCAGAGCTGCTGCCGACGCCGCCCGCGTTTCTACGATTCCCCGCGTTCGAGCCGAACGCGCACGGTATCCGTGACGGCAGCAGGCGCCTCTGGCGGCGGCTCGGCAGGTTTCAACAAGCCATCCCCCGCAAGTGTGGAGGGGCAGCTTGGCCGTGACGTCACCGGGAAGCTAAAGCTCGGAGCCACCGCGACAGTGGCAGAATTATCGTTCACTCTGTGGCAAGTACATGTAGCCTTGACATGGAACGACCAAAGAAGATCCGGGTACCCGAAGAAGAAGCCGCTCATCTTGAAGCGCGTCGCGCGGCCAAGCGAGAGTCTGCGCGTCGGCGGCGAGCCGATTCTGAATACCGTACCTATCAGCACTTAGCATTTTCTAGCAAAACTTAGCCAAACCTAATAAAACCTGGAAGAAGCTAGGTCGATCACCAGCTCCGCTGTTTACTCCCGCCTTGCACCACTAGAGCAAGCTTTTAACATTTTTTTTGCCACTAAAATTCAATTTCCGATGAAACCATTGCTTGGATTGGTGTATTCCCGGAGATTTATCAACTTCAGTGACTCAGCTTTCGGTTGCAGCGGCAGCTCTTGAACTGGCAGACACATCGTTCCAAAATCGCAGTTTTAATAAAAAAGGTCGCGGAATTTATTGTGGTAAATATATAAACCTGTTTTTTTTTTTTTTTTTTGCGTGCAGCAGCGCACCGAAGCGCTATGAAGCGCACCGAAGCGCATAGCTAAGCGCTATGAAGGACGACAGGTCAAAATCACTGATACCATGAGTGTAAGTTAGGAGCTTTGAAGCCGGGTGGGCCTTTCTTTCTTTTTTATCACTATGTCGCTGCTTAGTCTGGCAGTTTTCCCACAGATGGCATAATACGAAATGCAGGTCATTTGGTTGCGGTTCTTGTTTTGTTTCTTTCTATCTGCACCAAATACTTCGTAAAAAGATATAGCTGGCTGGTTTCGTGAACATGCGAAAGTGCTTCCGAACTATAATGTATTTTAAACAATAAACTCAACCACGTGTTTTGAAAGTTCATTCCTTTCTTGAGGCGATGATTTATGAGGATACTACTAAGAAATTTGTTTGCTTGTGCAGCTATGTCATAGGAAAGGAGTGTTTGTGCGACTATTATGCTGCTTGAAATGTACCAGATAAAAATTGCGTCCAGTGTGCACTTAAAAAACACAAAAGTAGAAAAACCTCCAGCAGCCGCAGACGTAGTATTCGTGCAAAGGACTATAGTGGAAGCTATTTGACGGAGTACATTTGCTCGATATAAAAGCAGAATTTTTGGCGTACCTGATCTTTGGTGCATATGAAGGCTGTCCGAATTCTTTCTGTTGACTGCGCTATACTGTTTAGAAAGGACAAAAAAAAAAAGGAAGTGACACACATGTGCGCACATGTGTGTCAGTCCTCTTTTTTTCGTCCTTTGTAAAACGGTATAGCGCAGTCAACAGAAGGACGTGGTAAAAAGATACGAAGACGTTTAGTATTTCTGAAATTTCGTGAGGCTGTATGGGAATGGTTCAAATGATAAGACACGTGTGTTGCATATTAAGCCTATGATTTGAAGGTTTCGAGGTGCCGATTTGTACTAAGTGAACAAACTTGTGCAATAATTCGGACAGTAAGGCTTCTACTGGGGCTAGTTGGTATGGCATATAAGTCCAAGGATGTAGCTGTTCCACATGTGGAAAGCGGAGAGGGAAGTCCAAGGATGTAACTGTTCCACATGTGCAGCCGCTTTTTGATCACTGAAGCAAAAAAAAAAATTAGCTACATTGCACTCTGTGAAGGTGGATGCCCAGCGAAGCTATGTATGTGGTGATTGACCGTAGCTCCGGTGAAATGTTCCAAATGTGCGGGATCGGGGCCACATGTACGGTTCGCATTTCTTTTCGCCTCGCGGTCCTGGCAGGCAGCACACTTATACGCTTGGCGTCCGCGGCCCGCTCATCGTCCGTGGTCTCCTTCCGCCGCCGCCGCCGCGCCCATTCCTTTTCCTGTTCACGCCGTCATTCTTGGTAGCCATGTTATTGTTCTTCAGACCGTACAACAGGCGGCCTACTCGTTTCACAGTCAGAGCAGAACTGAGGAAAGGCGCCTACGTAGAGCATGACGTCAGGAAACAGAAGACACTCAGATTGGTATGCACTAGTTTGAATACGCGGGATGGCAGTACACGTGTATGGTGCGAATGTAAACATGGCCGACATGGGTTAAAGTGTAGTATCTGTTCTTATCAGCTTAATATCTGATACGAGTTGTATTTGGACCCAAGGTATTAAACTTATTGTTGCAAGTTGGCGGAGGGCTGATCACGCCAGCGCCCACTGAGCGCCATTTGTCATTTTCTCCACTGCCTGTAAATAAAAAAAAATGTCGTTCATTGAGCGTGAGTAGCACAATGACACTTGAGTCTGCTTCACCTCCGCTGCAGGTCGGTCAGGTATTGCACTGTCTTCGCGTTTTTAGCATGAACAAAGCTGACAAGAATGTGCGCAGCGGGCAATATAGCCCGATCAACCAACAATGTTCTGAGAAGAGGCCACGAAGCTTCTACGACCCACGGCAGGCGGTATAGTATATCAACTTCCACTGTACTTGTGACTTGTGCATGCTTAGCCCGGCGCTTTCCAATCTAACCCTCATTGGATTAGTTGACAACCTGCTAAATACCGTACGACTTTCCATGTATGTGGACGACATCTGCATTTGGGCATCAGGTGTAACACGACTTCAGCTTCGCGCTAGGCTTCAGATGGCAGCCGCAATGACATCTTGCTACCTTTGTCAACAAGGACTTGAAATTTTATGTGGAAAGTGCGCAATGGTGGCATTCACCAGAAAGCCAATGTCTGTTTACGGCATAACAATTAACGGACAACTTATACCATACAGGAGAAGTCACAGGTTCTTGGGAGTCGTAATTGACAGAGACCTGTCTTGGACTCCGCACATGAATTACGTGAAAAAGCGGCTGACTACTATTTGTCATCTGTTCAGGTTCCTTGCAGGAAAAGGTTGGGGAGTATCCATACACACTATGTTACAGCTGTACATGGTGTTGTTCGTTGGATTCCTGTGGTACAGCCTGCCTGCAATATCCAACACCTGCAAGACTAACCTGCGTACGATTCAGAGCGTTCAAGCCCAAGCGCTTAAGATAAGTCTTGGCTTACCACGCAGTGCGTCAATGGCTGAAACCATTGTCATTGCGCAGGATCACCCAATCACGACTCACATTACCGTTGAGACAATGCGTACGCATCTCAGACAATATGCTAGGACCCCTTCCCACCATCTGGCGAGCCTCACCGTTGAAAGGGCCTGCACGACATTTAGCGCTACTGTCAGTGTACATCGTGCATCGTCTACTTCAGGGTACGCACCTGCGGCCAAGCCATTGTTTTCTCCGTGGTGTTTGAGCCGTTCACAGGTACATATAACAATTCCAGGACTACAGAAGAAGTCAGATCTTCCGGCGCCTGCTCTAAAACAACTGAGGTTACACCTCTTGTATGAAAAGTACAGCAACCACGTGCACATCTACACCGATGGATCGACTACGCCGTCCAGTTCTGGTGGTGCGGTGGTTATACTGCGGTTCAAGACATCGCATGTCACGACCTCTACGGCGGCACAACTAACGGCTCTGCGTCGTGCACTAGAATTCATTTATTCTAAAAGACCTAGAAAATGGGCTGTGTTTTTTTACTCAAAACCGGCATTACAGTGCTCGCAGTCAGTCCTCTGACGGGGGTGTGATGAACAGCTAACATACGAAATCGTGAAACTTCACCACCACGTCCAACAAAAAGGCCACGAGGTTGTCTTGCAATGGGTACCTAGTCATTGTGGAATCAGTGGCAATGATTCCGCAGATAACGCCGCTCGCACATCACATCACATCAAAAAGAGCACAGCGTTCCGATTTGGTTTACGAGGACAGACTCCGCAAGGCAGCTTCGACACCTGGCACGCAGTCTCTCAATGACCGAGTGGAACTCACCAAACTTAAGACTTACACGACTGCATCAATTAAACCCCTCACTGCAACTCCGACCTCCGCTCGGACTTCCTCGACGTGAAGCTCCGCTTCTCTGTCGCCTTTTATTTATTTATTTATTTATTTATTTATTTATTTATTTATTTATTTATTTATTTATTTATTTATTTATTTAGTATACTTCCAAGGCCCGAGGGAATTACAGGAAGGAGTAGAAAATAACAAATGTTTGCACAGTAAAAGAAGAAAAAAAAACAGTTATAATCGGTAAAAAAGAAAACATGTTAACAAAAAGCTCCATGAACGGCAGTCTTGAAGCTGTCGGTGCCGCTGATGCCTGCGATGGAAGCAGGAAGGTGGTTACATTCTTTACTAGTCTTCGGAATGAAAGATTCACTATAGGTATTGATACCTTGATTAGTCCGACAGGATGGCACACCAACTTTGTAGTTATGGTCTGAACGCGATGATACGTAGACGGGAGCGGGAAAAAAGTTCGTCTTTTAGAATCGAATTATAATGATAGATTTTGTGGAACAATGAAAGGCGAAAGCATGTACGGCGCAAAGATAGTTCAGGTAAGGCAAGTGTTGCTTTCATTGATGATACGCTGGCATGCCGAAAGTAATTTGATAGAATGAAACGAGCTGCGCGATTCTGGGTGGATTCAGTAGTTGCTGAAAGTGTAGTGTTTTTGTGTTCCCAGAAAGAGCATGCGTAATCTATTTTAGGGCGGAGAAGCATTTTATATACATGTAGTTTTATTGACTAAGGTGATCGGGAAAAATTACCGCGGAAGTACCCCAGCATGCGGTTTGCCTTGTTAGTAACATACTCATGTATGCGCCAAGAAAGATCGAAACTGATGTGGATGCCGAGGTACTTGTAAGAGGTCACAGGATCCAGTAGGATACCGTCAAGAAAATACGCGCTGCTAGTAGTGTGGCCCCGTCTAGCTATTCGCATGCTTTTGCATTTCATGATGTTTAGACGCATCATCCATTTATTGTACCATGAGGACTAATGGTTAAGGTCTTGAAGTTTCTGCTGATCAGATGGTTGGGATACTTTTTTATAGAGGACGAAATCGTCGGCAAAAAGCTTTATTGATGAAAACGTGATACAGTCAGGGAGGTCGTTAATGTGAATGAGAAAGAGCAAGGGTCCCAACACAGATCCTTGTGGAAAGTTGGATGAGACAAAAGAAAGTGTAGAAGAACAGTTGTTAGCAATGACAAACTGCGTGTGGTCAGAAACAAAGTCTTTAATCCAGTGGAATACCTTGATGTCTATGTTAAGTTTTCTTGATCTAAGCAGAAATAAGTCATGCGCCCCCCCCCCCCCCCCCCCCATCAAAAGCTTTAGCGAAATCCAAGAATATACAATCTACGTCGTATGTCGGAGCCGGTGTGATTATGTATAAAGATATCATTAGTAAACAATAATGGAGCGTTAGGACAACATTTTGCTGAAACCATGCTGGCTGTTAGTGAAGAAAGAGTTGTCTTCTAGAAATTCGATTAACTGAGAATAAATAACGTGCTCAAGAAGCTTACATGGGATGCTTGTAAGTGATAAAGGCCTGTAATTATCGGGAAGATGTACATGAGCTGACTTATGGACAGGGACCACCTTCCCTACCTTCCGATCACCGGGAATTATGGAGAACTCTAAAGATTGAGCAAAAATATTGGACAGGATAACAGAGGAGTACACTTCCGTCATTTTCAGTATTTTGACGTAACTGAATCACAGCCACAAGATGATGAAACCTTAAGATTGCTAATGAGCTTAGCAATGCCTACACAATAAATGATTATGGGATCCATAGGAAGAATGTTTTGGCCACGAGAACATGAGAAAGAAACAAGCGCGGTTTTAGAGAAAAAGGAAACAAACGCATCGTTCAACACTGAGCAGCATTGGGGAGGAGGGAATAAAGTGATACCATTGCGTGCCACTTGGATAAGGCGATTGTCCGAGCCACTGATAATATTCCAGAACTTGGGTGGGTTAGTTTGCAACATTTCCGGCAAAGTAGTGTTAAAAAAGAGATCCTTGAACGATCGATGTTGATATTGTACTTCATGTTACCTTCGAAATAGGCAGCACATTGATTCGGGTTATAGGTTCGCTTAGCGCGTCGAAATAAACGTTTCTTTTTCTTCGAAAGCCGTTTCTTTCTTTCGTGGGTTTTACGTGCCAAAACCAGTTCTGATTATGAGGCACGCCGTAGTGGAGAGCTCCGGATTAATTTTGACCACCTAGGGTTCTTTAACGTGCACTACAACGTAAGCACACGGGCGTTTTTGCATTTCGTCTCGATCGAAATGCGGCCGCCGCGGCCGGGATTCGATCCCGCGACCTCGTGCTCAGCAGCGCAACGCCTTAGCTGACTGAGCCACCTCGGCGGGTTCGAAAGCCGTTTTAGAGCAGTAGTAAACCAGGGCGACCATGGGTTAGAAAATTATCTTTCGCTGCCTAGTATAAAACGTTGCATTAAAGAACCCAATTTATTTTTATAGAGGCACTAGTTTTCCTCATCGGTGTGCCTCGAAAAATTGCACATGAAATCAAGGAGGTACGATTGCATTTCGGCTGTTATCGATGTTACGTCTGCCCGACCGTAATCGCGAATTATTTTATGCTTTTTTTCAGATAAGCACCGTGCTTTGACGGTAAAGTGAATAAAAGAATGATCACTTATGCCAGCGAGGTAAGTAGACGTGGTGGTCAGCACAATATCAAGGATGTTGGAGACAGAAGCAGTGATTCGGGTTGGTTGAAGAACAAGTTGGGTTAGATTAAAATCATTACAAAGGCTCAGAAAATTAGCACACTCAGAAGAATTATGTTTAAAAGTAATAGCCTGATTGCTCCACTTAATGGTATGGTAATTGAAATCACCCAGGAGGGACAATGGCAGGTTGGGGAATCGGATGGTTACGCTGTTGAGTGCGTCGTGTAGCTCATTACAAAACGACATGGGTAGAGTGGGAGGCCGACAGCATGCGCAGAATAGAAATTCTTGATAGCCAGCTTGAACACGTACACAAGCCAATTCCAGAGGGGGCGCAATAGTAACAGGTGAAGAAACAAGCGAGTCACCGATAGCAACCAACACGCCCCCTCCGGAGCGAATGTCATGGTCATATCTATAAATATTGTAGACTTTTTTCGCAGTCGAAGATTTCGCTGTCTTTTATTTTAGCCGATAGCCACGTTTCAGTGAGAATGATGGTGTCTGCTGACATGAATCGGCGACGGACGATAAATAGGCTCGCTTTTTAAGGATACTTCTGATATTCGTGAATAGAATTGACATGTTGTCAATTCTATTCGGCATTAGAGTGTGATATTAGCTACGATGAGCTCGCAGGGGGCGAGTTTACTGATGTGCCAGCGGGAACATTTGTTGCAGAAGCAGGCCCGGATTCACAAACCCTGTTTGTAGCTGTGCAGTATACATAGCTTTTTCCGTTCATAACCAGCCTGTTACGACGAAGCGTGTAAGCATAGCCGCTTCCTTTGCCAAATTCAATTAAATGCTTCCGCGATTGGTGCGTGGCCTTGCAAAAGTCTTCGCCAATGGAAGCACCAGTACCCTTAAACTTTGCTCTTTGGGAAAGAATGCCGTCTTTTAATCTTGAGGATAAAAATTTCACAATAATAGGCCGCGTTTTGCTTGCGACGAAAGTACCTAATCTATCCGCCCGCGAAATCTGTCCCTCCTGGATATTCAAGTTCAGCTGGCGGGAAAGAAAATTGCACACCGGCGTTTCCGACTGTGCCCAATTCAACGAAGCAGTGTCGTGGATTCCATAAAATAATAGATTTTAACGCCTCGAGCGGTCCTCAAGATCATCGCGGCGGGACTGCAGTGCTGCCTGCTCTTTGCTCACAGCTGCAACAACGATGCCTGGTACGTCAGTGCTCGACTGCCCGCCTTCTATTACTTCAATAGACGCTTCATCTGCGGCTACTCGAACTGTTAGATCAGGTAGCGTCGATGCAAGGGCGTCTTGGTTGTTTCTAAATTCTTCAAGAGCATCCATTATTTCTCTATGCCACGAGTCAAATTTCGAGGAAAGAGCAGCGATAGCTGAGAGCCGGCTTATAGCTTGGATCCAACTTAGGGGTTAGAAGTTGCCTTTGGTTACGAGTTGCCTTCACAAAGGCATACTCTACATTAATTGGAGTGACCGACAGTGCAGCATGCGAGGTCTGCGGCACCGAAGAAACTATCGACCACCTGCTGTGCCACTATATCCACGATATGCCTCAGAAAGACAAAACTTGCTAACGCGTTACAAAAACTGGACACTCGGCCGCTTTCCGTGCAGGTGCTGCTGAAACACCGCCCCCATCGCTCGTCGGCCCACAAAGTGATGTAGGCACTTTTGTGCTTCTTGAGGACGGCGAGCTTGTGTGAACGTCTTGGACTAATTGTGGAATACCACACGCGTCAGCGAACTCACCGCTAATTTCCTCCTTTCCTTCCCTCAATTCCCTGTCAGCTTTGTGTTCCCCTTTCCCATTCCCCCGCTGTAGGGTAGCCAACTGGACGTTATTCTGGTTAACCTCCCTGCCTTCTGCTTTTCTGTTTCCTCCTTCCTTGTGCATGTTGCACGTATGCACGACTATACAGGCTGTCTCACGGAACTTGTGCCAACTTGTTAAAATATGCGAGTGCCACGTAGTGAAAGAAAAAAAAAAGCAAGGTAATGTGGTTTGCCGTCGCTTGGAGCAAGTCAGGCTATTCTTTGTATCTAACCTGGTTACATAATTACCACCTCTATCTTGATAGCAAGAAAACGTTGTTTCACGAGTACGCAAGTGTATTATGACGTGGTTTAAGCATCCATACTACATGCATGCGTCCAATTCAAGCGCTATCTACTCGACCCTGCGGCGACTGCCCCATTTATACAAAAGTATTATTGTCGCATATTTATGCAAGGCCCACCAGGCCAGGGATTGTGCGCGCAGGCTCGGTAACCTATAGACGGCATTGATGCATCGCGTTCCATAGAGTCACTAAAAAAAACAAGTTTTCCGAGTACCGCAAAGGTGCCCCTTCTGCTGGCAACAGTGAGCGGCCACTTCCATAGTGCTTCCAAGCCGCCACTGCCGCCGATCTTACAGCGTTCAGAAATTGCATCCGTATTCACTTTACATTACGTTTGTAGTTTAGTGTGTTACCACGATTGTCCCAATTTGATCGGTACGGCTGGCTCTGATAATTCAAAGTGCACGAACACGCCAAGTAAACGATCAGTCGGACCGTATGTTGCGCTGTTGCATGCTGCAAGTGTGTTACGAGTACGTGCATCGCTGTCCGAACCTTGATATATTGTCTCTTGTTAACACTTTGCCTGATTTAAAACCCAGAGCCTGTTAAACAGCGCCCCAGGAAAAAAAGAACGAATATAAACGCATTTCCACTACGTTCTGCCGGCTTATGAAAAAAAGAAGAAAAAAAAAAAACATCGAGCGTGTGAAGGCATGACTGCCGTTTGTGCACCTGTGAAGCTGCCATGATCGAGCGCGGGTTATAAATTTGTTGCCAAAGTTTTACTCCTGAACGAATGCGCTGTCGCTAATCTCATTATCCGCCCCCGCAGCGGCGGCTCTCCTATGCAGGTAGCCGCACAGGATAACGCCGGCGCGCCGATAACTTCACAGGAAAATACAACATAGAGCTGAAGCCGCAGAGGAAAGAGTGGAAACAAAAATATGACCCAAGGCCAAAATTAAGCGCGAGCTATAATGCTTATTATATAGTGTAGTATAGTATAGTATACTATCTGGTGGTGGTGGGGGGGGGGGGGGGGGTTGTGAATTGTATAGCAACAGACGGGTTTAGCCTGGCGACCAAGGACGGCAATTGCTCCGCCCGAGCGTCTTTTACAATATCGCTGCCGGATTTCACCATATGTCCATCAAACCAGTCTCTCTTAAGAATTCGATAAGGAGACGTGAAGTTTCTTTGCGAGCTGTAAATGATCCCTCGGGAAATACAAGCTGTTGCCGGCACGCATGCGGAAGGTCCCCCCCCCCCCCCCTTTTTTTTTTTTTTTGCAGATTCTCTAGGAGAGCATTGCTTTCATCTTGGAATTTCGGGCACGACCACATAAAGTGTTCAATGTCTCCTGTCTCGTCGCATGCCGTACAGTTCGGAGAATTGATTCGCCCCATCTTAAATAACCAGGACGGTGTACTAGCAGATCCTGTCCTTATTCGATATAGAAGTGAGGCTTCCTCTCGGTGAAATCTCTTGGTTACGCAGGGCATATGTGGTGGAACCCAAACCGACCCAAAGTGATTTCGCATGTCAGATTTTTTCCCCTAATTACTCTTTGGAGCCTTGACTCTCGGAGGATGATAGAACGCTGCGTATGGAAGCGCATCAGCTTTTTCGGTGCCAGAAATAGCAATGTGGGAGGTGATCCACTGAAACTTTACTGTAAAGCCTTTGTTGTTGAGTTCTTTCACGAGGGCTAGTGATTTGCTATAGTATGCTATAGTATACTATAGTATAGTGTAGGTCTGTTCCTGTATCGCTAATGTCGACTAGTACAGAACTGCCCCACGTCACACTTTCAATTAGTTTTGGCGCACGTACCATTCGATAACGTGATTTCTTTTAGATTGTTCAGGCGGTTCAGCTTTCGCAGTTGGCCTGTTGCGGTGGCACCAATTTCACAATTCGTAGCTTCAATCACTGTCGCGCACTACTTTCCTTGCGAATCTTCTGTGCGCATGAAAACGACGCCGCTACGGCATGCGCCAACTTCATTTCCAAACAGTTGCAAATTCAGGCGTGCCTTTGCTCCCTTGCACGTCGCGGCAACGTTAACCATAGTCCAATAAACCTGCATTGCGCAAGCGTCAGGCTACGCCTAACTAACCAAGGGGGAAACGAGTCATGTGGATATGGAAGAAAAAGCTTATATCGCACTGGTTAGTGTTTAAATAAGGGACAGAGTTATTACGCCCGATACTATACAGTCATACAGCACGCCGTGACTGGCCACGTTACCCTTGCGAAATGTACACGTGAAAAAAAAAAAAAAAAAAAAAAAAAAAACATCCGGCCTCCATCTGGTTGCTGCAGCCGCACACGCAGTAGCCGGACATGAATACACAGAGGTCTAAGCACTGGTAGTTGCAGCCAGTCCTGTCCAGTAAGGTCGACAACAGTCAACGAACACGGCATTCTCGTCTCTACAGCATTCCCTACAGCTTCTGCCGGCCTGCGCTTGGAAACCCTATCTGGCAGAGACAAGCCACGTGATCAGCACGCACCAATGGGAGCGCTGGTGGCGCGGGGAAAACGAATGCGATACTGTGAAACTTGTTTTTACAATGACTCTAATATTTCAACTAATTATGAATCTGAACTTTCCGACATAATTTTGATATTTGTGAACTATTAACAGGGTTATAGGTCACGTCGCACATCTACCTCGCAGGACAGGTGAGGATTTAGCCAGCGCGATTTGGGCAGGGTACGCCGGGGCGGTAATGGTAAACGATGCTTATTATTATTATTATTATTATTATTATTATTATTATTATTATTATACTATTATTATTATTATTATTATTATTATTATTATTATTATTATTATTATTATTATTGACCTTGAAACATATAACTATACAGACAGATAGAAAAACAATGGCTACAGCAGGCTGGTAACTACAACCGCAAATGTTATATGGTATAAGGAGATGCACTGTTATGGGAGCAATGTTGCATTGCGGGTGCGATTATATATGGGGCGTCCTAGTTGTAAGAAGGGGTAGGGGGGGGGGGGAGGCTCTAGAGCCTGCATTTTGTGAGGAACCCTTACCTGCGACTTTTTTTTTCTTTTTTTTTACCCGCCGTGGTGGCCTAGCGGTTATGATGTTGCGCAGCTAAAGCACGAGGCCGCGGAGTCAAACCCCGGCCGTGGCGGCCACATTTAGATGATCGCGAAATGCAAAAACGGCCGTGTCCCGTGCGTTAGAGGCATGTTAAAGATCCCGTAGTAGTCAAAATTAATCCAGAGTCTTGCCTCAGAAAACAAAAGTAGGGAATACAAAACCCTTCATCGTTCTGCAGCAAAAATGGTCCGAATGTTTCCGGTCTGTAGACACACACACACACACACACACACACACACACACACACACACACACACACACACACACACACACACACACACACACGCACACGCACACGCACGCACACGCACACGCACGCACGCGCACACACACACACACACACACACACACACACACACACACACACACACACACACACACACACACACACACACCGAACTTTATGGCATGTCGAAAACATAAATCGAAAACATTTCACCTAAGCGATTATAATGATTTCGCATTCCCAAAGGTAAGCAGTCTGAAGTGACACTGAGTGAGTCAGTGAGTGAGTGAAACAACTTTATTTAGACCAGCGGATTGAGGTCTGGGCCTAGGCCGCGCGAGGGGCGGTAGAGAGACCCTGTCTCCCGGCCGCCTCTCGAGCTCGCTGGATGGCCCACAGTTGATCTTGCAGATCTTAGCTGATCAGCGCGGCTTTCCACCACGCCCCAAGCTGTTCTGGGGAGACTGCATATTCATCCTGAACATGTCCGCAATCCCATAGAATGTGTTCTAGGGTGGCGTGTTCTGTCCTACATAATTTGCACAAGTCATCTGGGTATAGTTCGGGGTAGATGCGATGTAGGTGCACCGGGTTGGGGAAGGTTCTTGTTTGAAGTCGCCTCCAGTCAACCGCCTCAGATCTGTCCAATTTGGAGCTAGGAGGTGGGAATATGCACCTCGTCTTTTGGTAGGAGCGGGTGATGTCGTAAAATCTGAACATTCTGTCCCTCTCCTTCCAGGTCTCCCCTACCGTTCCTTCGCGGTAAATGAGACCTCGCGCGACGCGGTGGGCTTCCTCGTTGAGGTTGGGAGTGAGGGACTCACAGGAGGTGTGGGCTGGGAACCAAATGATGTACCTGTCTTCGAATTCCTCTGATGATATGAACTGTGCTTTCCCGTGGAGTATGTTAGCGGCCTTGGGCGATATTCTTCCTCGCGCATAGTTTCTGATGGCTGACTGTGAGTCGCTAATGACGTATCTACATTTGGGAGAAATTAAGGCCTGAGCGATAGCTACTTCTGCAATTTCACTGTTATTAGAGCGTATCGAGCATGTGATTATGCACTCGTGGTCAGAGTTTATTACTACTGCGACGTAGGATTCGTGACTCGGGTACTCCGCTGCGTCCACGAACAACGCCTCCTTGTCTCTACCGTATGCCTTGAGTAGAGCTTTAGCTCTGCTTTCCCTCCTTCCCTGATGAAGTTCGGGGTGCATGTTTTTGGGCAGAATGGGGACCTGGATCTTTTGCCTGATTACCCTGGGAACCGACACTTTACATCCTTCTTGATTCTGATAGGTTATCCCTAATTTGCTGAGGATACTCCTGCCCGTGCGCGAACCGGCTAGTCTCTCCAACTGAGCAATCTGTTGAGCCTCTATCAGCTCCTCTAACGTGTTGTGTACACCCAGTTGAAGTAGTCGCTCGGTGCTGGTGCTATCTGGAAGGCCTAGAACTTGCTTGTACGCCTTTCGTATGAGTGCGTTGATCTTAGCTTTTTCGGCTGAATACCAATTGAGGTATGCCGCCACGTATATAACGGGACTTATGGCGAAGGAATATATGTCTGATGGCGTTAGCTTCTTTCATTCCCTGGTGTTTGTTTGTGACTCTCTTGATTAGCCTTATTGCGTTGGTGACTTTAGTTAATAGCCTCTTGGCGGTTTCTTCGTTAGTGCCCTTGGATTCGATGATGAGTCCTAGGATTCTGATCTGTTCCACTATGGGGATAGTCCTGCCGTTTTTGGTACGAATTTGGATTTCTTCGTAGGCTCGGTTCCGGTTGTAGCCCTTGGGTGGTCTGTCTTTGAGCGTGGGTCGATAGAGGAGGAGTTCGGATTTATCCGGCGAGCACTCGAGGCCAGTACCTTCGAGATACTCCTCGATCGTGTCGACGGCCTCCTGTAGGCTCTGCTCTATCCCTCCGTCGCTACCTTCAGACACCCAGATGGTGATACCATCTACATATAAGGAGTGATGTATTCCATGTACAGAGTTGAGCCGTTGCGGGAGTCCTATCATTATTAGATTGAACAGCATGGGCGATATGACTGAACCCTGCGGGTTGCCAGCGCTACCCATGTGTCTCCCCTTAGATCTGAGTTCTCCCACTACAAGGGATGCCGTTCTGTCCGTTAGGAAGTCCTTGACATAACTATATGCTCTCCATTCCTAAGCTTAATTGGCTTATCTGATTTAATATAGCTGCATGCGCTGCTTTGTCGAAGGCTTTTTTGAGATCTAATCCTAGTATCGCCCTAGTCGATCTTGTTTTATTGTCTAGGATCTGCTGTTTAATTTGCAGCATGGCGTCCTGTGTGGATAGCTGGGAGCGGAACCGCAGCATGGAGTCAGGTTAAATTTACTTCTCCTCAAGATATTTATTGATTCTATTGAAGAAAGCGTGTTCCGTCAGCTTTCCAGCGCAGGACGTGAGTGAAATGGGGCGTAAGTTCGACAGATCGGGTTGTTTTCCGGGCTTGGGGATAAGGATTACTTTAGCATCCTTCCATTGTGCTGGGATGACGCCTTCGGCCCAACATTCGTTTATATATTGCGTGATGTTCTCTATTGCTTGATCGTCTAGGTTCTGGAGAGTTCTATTGGTGATCCCGTCTGGTCCCGGTGCGGATTTGGTGTTTAGCTTCTGTAGCGGTGCCCTAATTTCAGCTACGGTGAACTCCTCGGCCAGGAGCTCGTTTGTGTCTCCGGTATATTGCCCGTGCTCTATGACGGGGTTTATGGGGATATATATATATATATATATATATATATATATATATATGTGTGTGTGTGTGTGTGTGTGTGTGTGTGTGTTGCTAGCCTCGGCGATAAAGTCCTCCTCGCTGCCTTTATACTGGTGCATCAGCTTACGCAAGGTTTGCGTATGTTCCAATTTGGTGTTATCTGGGTCGAGCAGGTGTTTGAGCATGCGCCATGTCTGGCCTGCGTGCATTTGCCCCTCCAGAGCATTGCAAACCTCGTTCTATTGTCGTTTGCTTAGCTGCTGATAATGTTCTTCAATCTGCTTGTTGAGCTTGGCTATACGCTTGCGCAAGCTCCTATTGTGCCTCAGGCTGCCCCCGCCATCTGTTCTGTAGTGATTGTTTGGCCTCACACATGTGCGCGACACGGCTATCAATCTTTTCTATGGGGGGAATCTGATGTGATCATTTGCGTAGCCTCGCTGACGTCTTGTATAACGTCTTTGACCCATTGCGCAATGTTCTTGATGGAAGCTTGTTTTTTGGCATCTCTGACTTTTCGAAACTTATCCCAGTCCGTCCATCTAACCTGTCGTCTATTGAGTTTTGCGTCTACCACCTCTTCAATTTTGGTTTCTACTATACAATGATCGCTCCCCAAATCTTCAAATGTGTTTTTCCATTTGGCGGTCCCCGCGTTGCGAACTAATGTTAAATCTGGAGTTGTGTCCCTCGCGAGACCAGTCCCTATACGCGTGGGGGAGTCGGGGTCAGTGATGAGAGTTAAATCGGTTTCTTGAATATCCTGCCATAGCATTTTGCCTCTGGCGCGTGTGTATCCGTATCCGTATGCGCTGTGTGGGGCATTAAAGTCTCCTCCAATGACGAGGGAGTTGGGTCCCGCTATTAATACGGCCTTCTTAAAGAGAGAAAGGAAGCGTTGTCGTATGTGCGCAGGATTGCTATACAAATTCAGGATAAACGTGCTCGGAAGTTTTTTCTTCTAGGGGGAAGTTCTACGAGTATGTGCTCGATTTCTGTGATCTGGGTGTCGTGGCGGATTGCTATGAATCCCTTCCTAACCAGGGTGGTTAGTGTTCTATTATCCCCGGTCGTGGGGCCGATCGCCTTATATCCCGATAGCTTAGCTAAACCGTGCGTTTCCTGCAGAATTAGAATATCTGGTTTGGTTTTGCTCTTAAGGTGTTGTTGCAGTACTGCTCTCTTCCCCTCATAGCTCCTACAATTCCACTGCCAAATAATTAAATCTTTTTTCCTGTACTTCCCTATTTTGGTTTCGGCATGAAGTCATTTTTCCTCTACGTCCCTATTTTGATTTGGGTATTGAGGAGGGAGGGGGATGGAAGAAGGCAGGTCTCATGACATTAGTTGGGACAACCGCTGTTGTGGTGCCCTGCGGTAATTGTGAATTGCCCACGGTGCTGATCGCCAGGGTGTTGGCTGGAGGCGCCGAAGATGCCCTAGGGTTGAGACTGGCTACGTTAGCCTCGAGTTTATCTAGTCTATTCATGATCATGGAGATTGAAAGCGAAAGGTTGTTGGTTGCCTCTGCCTGTTCTTTAACTGCCTTCTGTATTTCGGACAATGTTTGATTCAGGTTTGAATTTTGCGTAGCGGTTTTGTCACTAGACGCCTGAGCTTTTCTTTTCAGTGGCGGAGGGGTGCTGTCCTCTTCCATTCGATTATCTGGGATTTCCTCGGGTCTATTCAGGTCCGCGGAACGTGTTTGACTGGCAGTTCTTTCAGGGCAGCTTTTAAGGCTTTGAATTTCTCTAGTGAGTTGCGATATTATTTCTCTAAGCTGAGGGTTTTCATTTTTTGATCTCAGCAATTTCATTGAGATTATGTGCAGTCTCCCCCGAAGACCCGGGGCGCGTTCCTTTAACCGCGTCTGACCAGCTCACCGCGAGTGGCGGATCGCCTCGATGGCCGTGGCCGTCCCTTGGTCTGGACCGGGATCTGGAGCGGGATGGAGTCCGGCCTCCTCTCAGGTTCGGTCCGGTAGAATGGGGGGTGCGACCTCTTAGCGTCGTACGGGACCCAGATCGGGATCTGGACCCAGGTGTTTCCCTCCTCCTGGATCTGGACCTCCCGCGATCGGTCGGCCCGGTGGTGGGGAGATGTTCTTCCTGCTGTTGCTGCCGCATCTGTCGGAGCCATTGGCGTTGCTTGACGATGTAGGGTTTTTTGAACTTGGCCTGACAGGCTTTGTAGGCCGTGGGATGATCCATGCCGCATAGCTGACATCTTGGCTGACACTTGTGGTCCTGACTTGAGTTGGCCGTTGCACATCCCGCACATAGTTTGTCGTTTGGCCTCGGGCACACATCGCTTCTGTGTCCAAGTCTGTTGCACTGTCTGCAGAAGTCCATTTGCTTTCTGCATAGAGAACACCACGTGAGCACTCCTCTGTATAGGACGTATGACGGAACTCTGTAGCCGTCGAAAAGGACTATGACTATCGTGGTGTTTCCGAGACGTTTAGCTGCGATCGCTGTAGGACACTGCTGAATTTTTTTTTCTTCGGAGGATGCGCGTGGGCGCCCCGGCGAGGAAGGCGAACTGCCTCTTGGGCTTGAGCTGTCGGTTGAACTGGTCAACACTTCACTTTTATAAATATGGCTTGTAAATAGTACTCAATGTTATTAATCCCTCGTTCGTGTAACAATTGGTGTCACCTAGGGGCCCATGATAGCGATAGTTGCTAAGCGTGGTTTAATGTGAGTCAGCGTCAAAGAGCAACCACAAAGGCAAATGAAAAGACTATTTAGAAACTTCTGGTGGGATATTTACACAATGACACTTCCTCCCGATCGTGCACATATGGTTGTCGTGAATTTCAGTGCGTATGCTTCAACTTCTATTTGATTTTTTTTTATTGCGGGCACTTTTTTTCGAACGTAATAAGTGATTTTAATAGCATTAACAACTCCGTTGTAGAAGAAACGTCACTTCAACGTTTGGAGTTAAATGTCATACCGAATATACACCCTGTAACGATGTTCTGGATGCTATAAAAACATTTAGCCACGACATGGTTTACGGTCGACGCTTCGCAAGTTTCCATATAAAAAGCTAGCGCCTTCAAAACGAGTCATATCGAGTTACCGCATATGGGATCGGGCCAGGTCGGCGGCAGAATGAACGCGCCCGGTGCGTGCGTGATGTGTAGCACTACTATTCTTTACACGACGATAGAGACCTACTATAGACCTATGCTAGACATACTATAGACCAACTATAGAGACCTACAATAGAGATCTACTAGAGACCTACGATAGACCTACTCGTTTGCGACGAAGTTCACACACAGCCGTACGTCTCGCTGTCATACCTGCGCTGGACTGTGAGGTGCAGCCGCACAACAGCGGCACAAATCGACGTCGCTTAGAAGCTCGGGGTGAAAAGTATGGAAACAAACCCGCCGCGCTTGCGCTTAGTGACTATGGTGTTGCGTTACTGAGCTCAGGGGTTCGAGACCGGCCGCGGCGCGGCCGCTTTTTGAAGGGGGCGAAATACAATACCGCTCGTGCAAGTATACTTAGGTGCACGTTAAAGAACCCCAGGTGGCCAAAATTAAACCGTAGTCCACCCCTACGACGTGCCTCATAATCAGACCATGATTTTGGGCACGTAATACCCGGTAATTTAATAATTAAGCATCGGAAAAGCTCGATACCGTGTTGGGATGAAGACGTGAAATTCGGCATCAACGAGTATCGACAATGACATAAGAACAACGCATCATGTCCTCATTACGCAAATGCTTAACAATGATTTTAACATGGCGTGGGATCAGCGCATATGTTTTCGTTCAATAATACTCCGAAGCGGAACAGCTGCGCGCGCGTCGCAGGCATGATGATAATGCTGAATTTCAAAGGTAAATATGGCACCGCGCATATCTTCTTTCGCTGCTTACACCATGTCCCGCACACAGCAGTTACACCTTGCACGAAATCGTGTAACTATCAAGGGTGCGCAGTTTATTTCTGAGCGCTGGTCGTGGCGCGTGACGTTACCACCAATCGAGGCCACGATATATTATCCGCAAGATAGGACCACGAATGAGGCGGGTATATATGAATGGCTAACATGTCCAGTGTTCTAGCGTTTCAGCACCCGTTGTGAGCAGAGTAAAGGCGTCCACCTAAAGCTTTCTGCCGATCGCAAAGCCGCTGCCTGCGAAGCTACTTATCGAAACTGGTGTTATATGGGTACGTATTTGTTGTCCATACAATGAAAGGTATAGGCGTGTGCTTGGGACATTCGCGCATATGCTGGCGTGTGACCTACATTGCGTCGGAGGGTACGAGTGAGGATCGGTTGCATAACATCCTATAGTGTTCAGTATTTTTTTTTCCACCAGGTTCTAACGCAGCCTAGACCTTCGCCTCTGTTCACATGGATAACCCAAACGACGAGAACGACTCCAGCAGCAGTGGCTCTGACGAGGGGACGCCGGCATGCAGCGGCGAACCCGGTAGCCCTTCAGCGCTCTACAACGCCAACTCGGGATCCACCCACGCCGGAAGAGGACGAACGCGAGTCGACCTCGGATTCTGCGCTGTCTGAACAATCGTTGCCGCAGGTGAGCATCGCGAAACGATTCAGTGCTAAAAATTGGTACGAGACGGGCCCATGTGTTCCTGTTCAGTTAGCGCCTCAAATTCTATTTAAACAAACTATAGTTAATTTTACGCGAGTGTCAGTGAAGGGCTGTTGCTATTACTTTAAATTACAAGAAAAAAAATATAACGCCGCGTGACATCGGTAGGCCATACGCCACGATTCAGCTGAATTGTGGATAGCGAGCCCGTATAACTACGGGGTATGATTCGCATGCGCCAACTGCACCGACAGCTGTGTCTCCTAATGCAGGCCGGATGTTCTCAAGCAATGAGCCAAAGATCACGTCGCAATTCCGCTGATGACCAGTCGGAGGTTGCCGGAGACAGCCGTGACGGCATCCTTGCGGGCCGCCCAGCGACCGCGCCGCCCATGCCCAAGGACCTCATGAGCGAGCCGTTTTTGCAGACCTATTCAGACAGCCAGATCGATTTAGCCGCCCGACGCCTGAGGGTAATCAAGGTCACCTGCAAACGTGCTGAGGCGGAGGGCCTGCCCTTGGATCCGGCCGTTGCGGCACGAACGGCGGCAGCCGTACGAAAGGAAGATCTGGAGAAAGCTGACACGGCGAGCGCGGCGCCGTCCACGTGCAACCCACGCGGGCACCCCAGGGGGCTTAGCGCAGCAAGAGAGTCGACAGTAACTGGCAGTGAACGCAGCTCTTGGATCATTGCAGAAAACATGGACGTAGCTAGTACTCAGTCGTACTACCCAGAGGACGACCATATACCAATGGGTTGGTTGCCCCGTAGTTACATGCGCTACTGTCGTGCCCGTAGCAGCGGCTGGTTTCGTAGATACAGACTTCAGATAATCTGGTCTATCGCTATCGTCGGAGCCATGCTTGGTTTTATTTTACTCGGTTTGCTTATGCAGCACATCCGTCGTGGGAATGAAAGCCTGGGCGCGACTCCCACTGAACCGGAAGCTTGGACAAGTTCACACACTCCGAGTGGTGATTCCGATGACGAAAGTCAACCGCGACCGAAGGCTTTCCTTTAATTCACGAGGGGTGCTCCCAGGAGGCAAGCAACGCCAAGAATCTTCGCCAATGAAATCATGCTCATATTGCTCTGGTGTATTTCCGTACGTTCAGGGCGCCATGCTGGCTTTTCGTGTGTATTCTCCTTATCACAAGACACCAACGCTGCATGGTTTTAATAAAGCAACATTGGAACATCATGACGGGCATCAGCCGATTTCTCGGCTGTCTATGCTTCAACAGGTGGTTTTATTCTTTTTTACAGCAATTAAGCGCTTAGGAATGGGCCCAACGTGCCCGTCTGTTCTTAGGAACTGCGAGCGTTCACCATACAACATTTAAAAAAAAAAATGCCGGGGGAATCAAACTAGAGCTTGTCAAAGTAGTTACCGTGCTCTGACGACGGTGCGGCGTAAACAGTCATGGACGTCCGCTAAGGGCATGATAACTGCGCTCTTTCGTAAGTGCGTTTCTGTTTTTTTTTTTTTTTGGATGAAATAGGCTGGAATTCATTACGCGACCAAAATTAGCAGCATTAATATTTTCCATGTCTGGAAACAGTTACGAACTCCTCCGAAGACGGGATTCAAGTCTTGCATTAAAATCGGTCGTCTGACTCTTTCGGTTAAAATATTCATTAGTCTAATTTGCACATTTACTTGTCTAATTACTACCTCGAACCATTTTTAATGTATGCCTTTGTGATAATAGCATCCCGAGGAAATCGCTTAATTATCACCTCTTCCTTAAATTTTGAAAATTTCGAATGCATTTTCTGAAATACCTGGTATGGCAATCGACCATGTCATGGCCCGTTTAAGCCGAGCGTCAACATTTACCTGCAACTACACGTGCGCCTTTTCACTGCGATCAAAAGTTCTAATCGCCTGCCGTGGTTGCTTAGTGGCTATGATGTTGGGCTGCTAAGCACGAGGTCGCGGGATCTAATCCCGGCCACGGCGGCCGCATTTAGATGGGGCGAAATGCGAAAACACCCTTCTATTTAGATGTAGGTGCACGTTCAATAACCCCATGGTGGTTCAAATTATTCCGGAATCCCCCACTACGGCGTGCCTCATAATCATACCGTGGTTGTGGCACGTAAACCCCAGTATTTAATTTTAATTTTCTTTAAAAGTTATAATCTAGAAAATGAGCTGAACGTTTCCATTCCTGCCTGAACACATTCCCCGGTTACTGAGCACTGCTATGCGCAGTAGCAAGAAGAAGGGCTGTGCAAAATAATTCAAGGAAATAAAGCTTTGCGCAGGTATTGCTTTATGTGAAGCACGTCGCCTCGGAAAACGAAGGCGCTCGCCATTGGATATCCGAGATTGGAATGGAGATCCATAGCGGAGGCCTTCGGATACACTGCAAGGTCGATCCAAATGGGTCGCGAAGCTTCAGGTGAATATCGGTTCAGAACCACTTGTCAGCGACATCAGTAAAGATGGTTATGGGAGCAGCGATTGAAGAGCGTCTATGTGAAGAAGGAACAAACATTGCGGAAGGAAAACCATCCTTTATGGAACCAAGACAGTTTGATTTCACTCAACTAAAATTAAGTTCCTAGTCACTGTTATACTATATACGTGTAGCGAGGAAAGAAAAGACAACTCGCTTTTACTCTATCATTAACAATAAATACCTCTTTTACAGAGCCCGCATGGGGCGTTCACGTCGATATACATTGCAATGCAATACAATGAAGCTCTTGAAGTGTGCAGAAAGGCGCAATCGTTAGGTTCAGCTGCTATACTATACGCTCACCTCACACGTTGTGGTGTTTTGCTCGTAAAAGTTTTTGTTTGCATTCTGGTGGCGTGGTGTTTGAGAGGTGTGTTTCATCGCTGTTCTACGTGTTCAGTCACAAGTAGTTATAGTTACCAACTCCGGATAATTCTTTACTTTAGCTGCCTTCGTGCGGCTGCGCTGGCCGATGGGCTTGGCGTCCGACGATGCGAGCAGAATTCAACACCCAAAGCTTTCTTTAGACTGCAAAGAAACGATGTTCCGTGCATGCGTGCGATTTCGACACCCATACGACTGACGTTTCGCTACATCGCCTTGCGCGCTAAAAGCTAAATTACGGCCTCTGTAATTAATTCGTTTTAAGCCTTTACTTAAAATGATGGGCGAAACGATGAAAAGCGGCACTGGGCAACGCATACAATGGTGGACTTTGCGGAAGCTAGCGAAGCACAACTGATGCTTTGGTGTCCCGTTTTGTCGCAGTACGAGTCTAATGTCAGTGGCGGCCGGGGTGCATTGACTGAGCGCAGCTCTTGCTGTTTAGAGCGATATTTCTGCATGGTATGTTCGTGTCGTCATACGTTACTGAGTGATTGACTTTTCGCTTGATTCATCAAGACCAATTAAGTCGAAAGAAAGAAAAAAGAACACTGCCAACCTGTGCGACGTCGTAAAATTGGCACCCAAATTCCAGGAAAACAACGCCTTCAGAGACTGCTTGCTATTTTCTTCCTGCCTCGGAAAGTTCAGCCGCTCAAAACACTATTCCGCTGCCTGAGGAACTTATTCGCAGCCCTCCTGCCCTTGGCTCACTATTTCAAAAGGAGCGCATTCCTCCGTGGGCCGAGCCCCAGCTACACCCATGAATAGTTCCTACAAACAGAATTAAGAACAGACGAAGCGAGCGTGTCTTGGCTGCACTTATTTCCTGTATATGTGCCTGTTCTCACCTTGTTGTTGGTGTAGCAATGGTTTACCAAATGTCGCCCCAGGTGTAATACTGCAATGAGACACACCGGTTGCGCGGGCGTTCCTGAACACGCGACGGCTTACAGCTAACGCTCTGAAATGAACAAGTTATGAACTTAGACGCTATCCCTCTTTTACCACCAGGGTAGTGTATAGTGAGTTTGATGTTGCGCTGCTAAGCCCGAGGTCGCTGGATCAAATCCCGGCCGCGGCGGCCACATTCCGATGGGGCGAATTGCTAGAACACCCCGTGTACAGTGCAATACCGGGTGGTCATTATCATCATCATCATTATCATCTATTTATTTCGCCCTTCAAGGCCCTTTACAGGGCATTACACAAGAGGGGGGGGGGGGACGAGAAATAACAAAATATACACGTCATAAAACGAATGCAGTATTTATCAGAGCGACAGCCGCTTTGCAAACAAATTAGTACGAGGGGAGAACAACACAGTACAAAATTTCTATTGTTAATATTGGGTATAGTAATAGCAGTAGTGGCAAATTAAAGCAAACAGTAAATGCCAAACATAAAGGAGAAGGAGGAAAGAGGAAAAAAAGACACAAAAATATGTACAACAAAAACAATGATTAGCAGTAATTAACATATTGACAATCAACCAGACAATGAAATACAAAGGCTGCACAATAAAGAAGCAAATTGGAATCATTTTACCCGACAATGTACGCATGTGTAACAGCAGTACCAAAAATAAAATAGGACGTGCTGCTAGACATTAATCAAACAGTGCTATAAATGATCAAGTAAAAAGTGCTGTTAAAGTCTCCCTAAATTTAGCTTAATCCCCCTCAAGAACGGCAGCTTCTGGAAGACTGTTCCCGAATGATTTATTGAATGCAAGCGTTGTACCATGAATAAGTTGAATACTTTTGGAATTAATTAGGCGATGAGAAGTTCAAGAGGGCGGAAATAGTAGTGTGCCTTGCAGATGACAAAAGTTGAAATATAACTTGTGGAACTGGCTGAGTCGCGCGATTTTCCGTCTTTCTGCTAAAGGCGTTAGCTCAAGAGATGATTTAATATAAGAAAAGTTGAGATATTTATCATATTTTGATGATATAAACCGGGCAGCACGATTTTGAACTGACTCAAGAGAGCTAATAAGGTAATCATGGTAGGGACTCTTTATAGGGGAGGCAAATTCAAGTTTGCTCCTAACGAACGTTTCATATGTTATTTTTATAATTGCGGAAGGGGAAAGGGATAGTGTTTTTCTTAGGAAGCCGAGTGAACTTGAGGTATCTGCTACAAGTTTCGAAATATTGTTGAACCAGGACAATTTACTGTTTATGAGAATGCCTAGATAGTGGTTGGAATCAACTAGGGATGTGTCTTTAGAGTTAATTGAATACTGAAAGACCCGCCACGGTGGCTTAGTTAGTTAAGGCGTTGCGCTGCTGAGCACGAGGTCGCGGGATCGAATCCCGGCCGCGGCGGCCGCATTTCGATGGAGGCGTAATGCAAAAACGCCCGTGTGCTTGCGTTGTAGGGCACGTTAACGAACCCCAGGTGGTCAAAATTAATCCGGAGCCCTCCACTACAGCGTGCCTCATAATCAGAACTGGTTTTGGCACGTAAAACAGAACGAGGCTCGTGGTCTCTCCGCAAGTAAAAAGGCTAGATGGTGGCAAGGAGTCCATGCAAGGTGCCTTACGTGCACTCTTAGTGCTTGAACTGCGATGTGCTGGTTCGTCATTAAAAAAGTGTAGAGCGGCTTGAAGTGCTACGAGTTCTGCTGCCGTCGGCGTTGTCGAGTGAGATGTTTTCAACTTGATAGTGGTTGCCTACAAATTATGACACCCGTACAAATTCTCGGGTGTCATAATTGACAGAAACATACAAATGTCAGAAAGGCTGGCCAACGTTTCGATAGGAGGACCTATCTTCGTCAAAGGCGGCCTCGTCATCCTCGGCGGGTTAGTTTTAAAGGGTTAGTGGAGTGACGTCACGTCGATGTCCGCTGTGGCTGTCTGTAAAGGGAGAGACTGAAAAGAAAATGAGCGCCGGCGCTTGACTGGCTAGGCGCGGTTTCTAAGACGAGGGGACAAGAGCGGGAGAGCGAGAAAGTGGCAAAAAAAAAAAAAAAAAAACACCGTCAAAGGGGGTTGGGGGAGCGAGAGGCGAGTGAGCGTTCGGAGGAGTCGTGGTCGGCGTGCGTTTGGGGTCCCTGAAGAGCCGGTCAGTGTGCAGGTCACAATACGAGTTGAAAGCATGACTTGAGTAGCGTAGCACCAAGGCATCGGGTAATTTTGTGGTTGACAGGGAGCAGCTTGGCCCGTCAAGGGACGTTAGCCTCACTAGTTTGCCCTAGGCGTCGTCGCGGCGGTATACAGAATTGGCGAGACCTAGTGTGGTCAAGGCGCCGAAAAAGAAAAAGGCGCCACACGAGATCCACACCGAGACAGTCCAAAATTCCAGACGCCAGGATACCTTTTTCGGCGCCTTGACCACACTAGGTCTCGCCAATTCTGTATACCGCCGCGACGACGCCTAGGGCAAACTAGTGAGGCTAACGTCCCTTGACGGGCCAAGCTGCTCCCTGTCAACCACAAAATTACCCGATGCCTTGGTGCTACGCTACTCAAGTCATGCTTTCAACTCGTATTGTGACCTGCACACTGACCGGCTCTTCAGGGACCCCAAACGCACGCCGACCACGACTCCTCCGAACGCTCACTCGCCTCTCGCTCCCCCAACCCCCATTGACGGTGTTTTTTTTTTTTTTTTTGCCACTTTCTCGCTCTCCCGCTCTTGTCCCCTCGTCTTAGAAACCGCGCCTAGCCAGTCAAGCGCCGGCGCTCATTTTCTTTTCAGTCTCTCCCTTTACAGACAGCCACAGCGGACATCGACTGCACATTGTGATGCATAAAACGAATGAAAAAATAAATGAACCCGTTTTATTTATTTTTTCATTGTTTTTATGCCCGTTATACCTTCGGATGGTGCGACCTTACCCCCACTTTCTTGTTCCGTTTTTATTTGAGGTGGACAAATAAACGATGTGGGTGTGGGCCTTGATGAGGTGGTCTTTAGCGATTGCAATATTTGCCGCCGTTGACGCACTTCGAGGAAGACGTAGAAAAAATCCGGAGCGCCTGGGCCTGTACACTTTGTATAGTACGTAGGTTTGTTTTACTTGCGTTAGACAGTGCTGGCAAGCTGTACCGCAAAAAGCTGAGAAAAAGTATCCTAGATACTTTTATCCTGGTATCCTGGGGAATGTCGACAAGCATAGCGCTTGTCGACATTCCCCAGGTCTTTCCAGTGAAGAACTTCAAAAGGTGACAGATGCCTGCCAACCGCTTGTTCATGGGGGCTCCATGAGATGTTTCTGTCAATTATGACACCCGAGAATTTGTATGACCGCACAAATTCTCGGGTGTCATAATTGACAGATACATGCAAATGGTATCATCTGCCCATTCTTTAATACTTCGTAGTGCGTCATGGGCTTACGCGTAAATGCTACAAGTGCACATTTATCAGATGAAATCTCCAGGCCTTGATTGCGGAAGTAGAGTGATGTCTTAGTGGCAGCTTTTTTGAGCCTGGCGCGCAGCTGTAAGCGTGTCACTCCGGAGGTCCAAACGCATATCTCGTCCGCGTAGATTGATAATTTAACTGTACTTGGAAGGTGATCAAGGAGACCAATATGCGTGAGGTTAAACAACGCAGGGCTCAGTACGCCGCCCTGGGAGACGCCGCAGTAGGGGTAATGTAAAGAACTCTGGCCGCCCTCGGTGCTCACAAAGATCGCATAGAGCGATAGCTGTGTAACCATCGAAACATCCGACCACCGAGGCCTACCTCTTCAAGGGCGGCGAGGATGGCTTCATGTGTAACGTTGTCGTACGCCCCTTTGACGTCGAGGAACAAAGAAGCGCAGATATGTTTACACCCATTTCGGTGCTGAACGTAGGTAACGAGGTCGACGACATTATCAAGCGACGAACGGCCACGTCGGAATTTTGCCATGTCATCTGGGTAGACGTTGTGGTATTCCAAGTCCCACTCCTGGCGTCCGAGGATCATCCTCTCCATCACTTTTTCCGCACAGCTCGCCGATGCAATCGGGCGATACGGTGAAAGCTCCAACGGAGACATGCCAGGCTTCAGTAACGGAACTACGACGACTAGTCTTCCAGCATGTAGGAAGGGTGCCAGCTCGCCAGGATTCATTATACATTTCAAGCAGAACACTCCTCGCCCACTCACCCAGATGACACAGAGCTCTGTAAGAAATTCCGTCAGGTCTTGGTGATGACGTACGTCTGCACAAAGCTAGCGCCGCCTTGAGTTCATGGAAGGAGAATGGTAGATCCATGCGGGGGTCACGTGGTGGCAGGAAGCTGATGGAGTGTGTGAGTGAGTGAACTTTATTCGGTCCAAGATAGGCGCGAGTAAACTCGACGTCACCTGGCTAGGCCCACTCGGGGACCATCAGGTCAAACCTGACGGCCCTCTCGCGGGCCCTCTGGACTGCCAGGATTTCAGAGGTCTGATCCTGGGCCTTAATAAGCGTCATCATTTCCTCTTGGGTGAAAGGGGGACCGGCAGAGGCGCAGTCCCACAGGACATGCTCGAAGTCCACATAACCACCACACAGGGGGCAGTCCGGGCTTGGGAATCGTTCGGGGTACATTGTGTGCAGTTCCGCATGGCTCGGGTAAGTGCGTGTTTGTAGAAGTCTGAGAGTGACTGCCTGGGCCCTGCACAGCGAGGAGTGCGGCAGAGGCAGGAGTCTTCTTGATAGGTAATTGTGTTTGCAGATCTCGATGTACGAGCAGAGAGGCTCGGGTTGCCTAGGAGAGGACGCATTACCCGGCGCACGGTCAGTCATAACCTCGTGCAGCCGAGTGTGCCTCCTCGTTGGGGTTGAGCGAGGCACCCTCAGTGTTTCTAAGGTGCGCAGGGAACCAGGCCAATGAGTGATGTTTGAGGTCTTTAGCGTTTTGGATGATACGTAGGGCCTGGGGAGCCACCATTCCCATCTGAAAGGCCCTGATAACGGTCTTGGAGTCTGAATAAATCGTGTCATGTGCACCATCCGTCAATGCAAGAGCAATGGCAACCTGTTGTGCAACGCTAGAACTAGAAGTGCGGATGGTAGCGCAGCTGATGATTGTCGAATCACAGTCGATGACCACTGAGGAGAAGGCTTCTTCTTGAACGTACGAAGCAGCGTCTACGAAGCATGTTCGATCCTTGTCCAAGCGGGCACTGTCGAGCAGAGCTTTACCCGTAGCTGGTCTTCGTCCTTCGTTGTAGGTCGGATGCATATTGCGTGGCATCCGGTGTATGGAAATCTTGGATCTTCATGTCGTTGGGCAGCTTCACAGCGTCGGGACCGACGACCGTGTGGTTACGTCCCAGCATGCCAAGTATGGCTCGGCCCGCTGGGGTGCCGGACAGTCTGACAAACTGAGAAAACTGTTGGGCTTCAACAATTTCTTCGAACGTGTTGTGAATGCCCAACTTGAGGAGGTCTTCTGTGTGCGTTCGGACGGGAAGGCCAATGGCAATCTTGAATACTCTTCTGATCAGGGCATTGAGCTTGTTGCGCTCCGACACGAGCCAGTTGTGCATAGCCGCCGAATAAGCGCGGTGGCATAGCACGAATGCGTGGATAATCCAAATCAGATTGTCCTCTGATTCTGCGGTACCTGTTGGCGATTCTTCGGATCAGTCCGAGGGCGCTTTCGGTCTTGGAACAAATGCGTTTGACGGCGGCTACATTGGCCCCGTTACACTGGATAAACATTCCTAGGACCCTGATAGTGTCCACCCGCGGAACTTGGGAGCCGTTACCAGTGAATAACGTAATGTGGCTCTCCGTTGCTGGCTTCCAGGACTGGTGAGAACCGCCTCTGCGCCTCTTCTTGTAGAGTAAGAGCTCGGATTTGGTGGGCGAGCACCTTAGCCCAGTGGGGATGATATACCGCTCCGTCACATCGAGGGCTTCTTGCAAAGCACCCTCGATCTGACCCTCACATCCGCTGGGGAACCAGATAATGATGTCCGCGTAGATCATGTGGTTAATGTTCGGGATCTTGTTCAAGGCTCTCGACAGGTTCATCATGGAGATGTTGAACAGCGTCGGGGAGATCACCGCCCCTGAGGTGTTCCCTTTGGTCCAAGTTGAATTTCGTGGGTCAAAAAGTCGTCAATCTTGAGTCTAGTGTACCTCGAGGAAAGGAAGGAGCGCACGAAATTGTACGCCCGCTTGCCGACGTCAAGCTCTGTCAGGCTCTTCAGAATAAAGGAATGCGATATGTTGTCAAAGGCCTTTTATAAATCCAAGCCGAGAATTTCCTTAGTGTCCGCGGAGGTGGAGTCAATGGTCTGGTGTTTGATTAGCCTCATGGCGTCCTGAGTCGAGAGCCCCGCCCGAAAGCCAATCATGTTGTTAGTATAGCATTCGTTAGACTCGAGGGGGTCAGTGAGGCGGTTAAGCATGACGTGTTCGGCCACCATCCCGACACACGGCTGTCAGGGAGATAGGCCTTAGATTGTCGATGCTCGGCGCCTTACCTGGCTTGGGTATGAGTACTGTGCAGGCTGCTTTCCAGCTCTTGGGAATGAGGCCGCTGCGCCAGATTTCATTCACCTTCTCTGTAAGAAACTCGATTGAGTCGTCGTAGAGATGCTTGAGCATTTTGTTGGTGACCCCGTCGGGCCCAGGGGCAGATCTGCCGTTGAGGGATGCGAGAACCCGCTTGACCTCCGCCACAGTAAAATCCTCGCGCATCGATGGCGCGTCGCGCCCTTCGTACTCGGGGAATTGCGGGGGGGGGGGGGGGGGGGGGCACCGGATCGTCCGTGGCCGCCAGGTACTTGTCTATGAGCTGCTCCATGACCACCTCATCTGGAGTCGAGTCGGTGGCCAAATGGACAGCTTTCGCCAAAGCTCTCTTCTGATTGGACTTGGTGTTACCATCCTGTAGTAGGTACCTGAGGATTCCTTGGCTTGTCCCCTCCAGCCTAAGTATTCTCGCGCTGAGAGCGACCAGGCCCAGCTGGGGGTGCGCGATCATTTCTTGTACGTGATATAGGCCTGTCTGAATGTTGGAGATGGCGTTCTTGAGCTCAGAAAGGAGTTCTACCGTCTCGTCTCCCCTTGAGTCATCCAGGGCGCGACGCTTCACTGCCACTGCTTTGGGGGGGGGGGGGGGAGGCCTTCGCCGTGTCCATGGCCGACGAGCATGCGGCGGGCTGAGGAGCCGGTGGTGTGAGCGCCAATCTTCGTATTTCGGCCATCTCGGCGGCTAGCCGACTCTTGGAACTAGAAGTGTGGATGGCCGCCGTGTCCATGGCCGACGAGCATGCGGCGGGCTGAGGAGCCGGTGGTGTGAGCGCCAATCTTCGTATTTCGGCCATCTCGGCGGCTAGCCGACTGATTTCCTGCTTGAACTGAGCGTTTTCTTTCCTAAGCCTATCATTGGCACGCCTAAGCTCTTCGAGCTCGTTCGTGAGACGCGGGTCATGCGAGTCTTGGGAGTTATACGCCTGCGTTTGGTTGCCACGGACCCTATCAGCCCACGTTAGAGAGGACTTGCCTTTACCGCGGGTGGGGGTCTTGGATCGTGTCCTGTTGGACGGGTCGCTCCCGGTGCGGGACTTGGAGAGGCCTCTGGAGCTGAAGTGCGCTCGAGAAAGCGACGTGAGTCGCGATCTTGAGGCCGAGCGACTTCTGGAGCCCCGTCGACATGTGGATCGGTCGCTCGAGCGCGAGCGTCTTCGGCCCCTAAGGCTTGGGCTGGATGAGACTTGCTGATCGGAGGACTCGAACGATCGACGGTGTGGGGAGCTGCTCTTGCTGTCTGGTACGCTCGAAGCGTCGTCGGCGAACGATGTACGGCGCCTTAAATCTATGCGCACATTCTTTACCCGCGGTAAGGTGCGGACCGCCGCAGATCTTGCATTTTGGGGTGCACTGATGCTGCTCATCGGGGTTTTGCAGGCCGCATCCCCGACAGATGACGTCGCTCGGTGTTGGACAGACATCGGTGTGATGTCCGAGTCTTCCGCAGGCGTGGCCTACGTCCACTTGCTTTCGATATAGGGAACATTTCATCAAAAGCGTTCCGTACCTGACAAAATTCGGTACCCGGTGCCCGTCCAAGGCGATGATGACGGTCCCGGTCTGACAATCTTGCCATCTATCGTCGCTGGGTTGTCTTGCAACGGTATGCCACGTATAATCCCCTTGCTCGTGGAGAGCGTGGCTGTCTCGTACGCGCAGAGTTCGTGGACCTTGTCTGAGATGCGGATTTCCTTCATGCGGGCGTATCTGTCGGCATTCTCCGATAAGTTCGACTCGCAGATGATGATGATGGGAAACCTGTTGGCCAACATGAACCGTCGGAAATCGGCGATACGCGATTGGAATCGCCGGGCATTCGACTGGAAAATTGCTCCATTTCGGCCCTCCTCCGGAAAAGATAGTTGCTGGTGAGCCATGATTTACTCAAGGGCTGCCAGCACCGGACTTAGTGCGTCCAGTACTTGCAGTGCACTTCTGGCTGACGTTTTGTGCATGTTGTTCAGCAACACGCGAATAGCATTCATTAAGGATCGCAGTAGAGATACCACTTGCTGATCTGTATGTCGCACTTCATCCGATGGAGCAGCTTGCTGTACTGGATGCGGCACCTGCTGCTGTTCCTCTATAGGTCGTGTACTTGGAAGCGGGGGCCATTCATTTGTAGAGAGGCGTTTCGTAGTTTTCTGCCATCCAGCGTCAGCGTTTGCTGCGCTGGGAATTGCAGGTGACTTTGTTACTTGAAGAGGTGACGCATTTTTCGAAGCTGTCGCAGTCCTGCGTGAGGACCGTCGGCGGCATCGTCGTCTACGTCACACTGTTTCAGCGGCCTCCTTGTGCGTTGAATTGTCCCTAACCATTTGTTTGAGCACAGGAAATTCCTTCCTAATCTTCGGGCAATCTTTGAAAGAAGCACCGTGAGCGCCTTGACAGTTAGGGCTATGGCGTTGCGCTGCTAAGGACGAGATCAAGGTATCAAATCCCGGCCACGGCCAACGCAACGTTGGCCACGGCGGCCACGTTTCGATGGAGTCAAAAGGCAAAAAAAAAACCTTTTACTGCGCATTTGGTGCACGTTAGAGCCCCAAGTGGTGTGAATTGATCCGGAGTCCCTCACTACGGTGCGTCTCATAATCAGACCGTGGTTCTGGCAGGTAAAATCCACAAATTATAACTTAATACCCGAATATTTTTTCAGATAGTACCGAATTTATTTAAATCATAGTACTTCGTGTCGCGAATATCAAATACGAAAGCGAAGAATCCCTCCAGGTGGATGTCAGTACTGCGCATTAGTTTGAGAAGCCCGCTTTTGAAAGGCATGCGAATAGCGAAAGCTAGCGGAAAAATTTCAGTGTGGTTTGTCATGCTCCACGGAATTAAACTTTTACTGAAACTCACGCTGAAAGCCAGGATGAAAGCCGCACTGAAAGCCTCTACTAAAGAAATTAAATGGCGCAGTTTCCACTCCATTAATGGTTTCGATGACAACCCTCTGCGTTCAAAAGAAAAACATTGATCGCTTGTTCGAGCTCTGTAGGGACATTTTACTTTGCTGGCTGAATTTCAGGAATAAAATACTGGCTTATAAACAAATTTAAAAAATGTACTTAACACACTTGTCCCGCTACAAAACAAGCGTGGTTACCCACGAGCTTTGTTTACGTAATGAGCTTAGCAACCCCTGTTGTAAGTGAGTCTATTTACTAAATTTCCACTAATTTATATTTGTCTTAATTGGTGGTCTTAATTAACAGCCCTCTAAAACATTGTTTCTAACCTTTGCTGTTCCTTTAGTTTGGTGTCTACATTTAAAAAATTTTTTATTATCTATTTATTTTTTGCTAGATTAAGACCACCATGCACCACTCGAACAAAAAAATATCGGCAAAAAAAAAAAAAAAACCGAAAAGGAGCGTTACATCCCGAGTCTGTCTGCGTACGAGTGTTGCATCAGCGCGTTAACGTTGTACGTGATGTATATGGCCCTACAATGTAGATAACGAGAAGAAAGGGAACCGAGGGGCCCGATCTTTAATAATCATATCATAAGAAGCCAACAAACAAAGACTGCATTGTAGTCGTATTATGCTGGCTCGATGACATTTGTGTACATTACTAAATATATTGGCCCATTAACGCGTGTCATTGGTACTGCAATGATTCTTAAAGAGATTTTCATGGTGTCGCTAAAGCTAGTCACTGATAAATTAAAGGTCAACTTTGGCGCTCAATGGATAACCGAAAATATTAAGAAATCCTTCAAGCTTTTTATTTTCAATATGCTGTTCTATGCTATGGTGCTAGTTGGAAAAGTTCTCAGACTTTTACCCCACCTAATATTGGATGCCTAAGACACAAATGTGTTTTCCCCCCAAAAAAAAGGAAAGATAAGCTAATAACGTTTTCTTACAGAAGGACGCATAAAAGATAAAAAGAAGCAGAAATATAAAAGCCCCAGTCCAAATGGCCCCATTTCGAGCTGTGTTATAAACGAGGTATTTTACACTATATGACATATATAGTTTTAAATATGGCATCGGGATACATGCGACAGAACCCAACGTTATTATAAACTATTAGCAACACTGAATGTTCGTGTTCAAATATTCGGTTTTTCAGACAACTGGTTTCTCTCAAACGGTCATTTCTCTCTGGTTAAACATGACAACCGTTATGAGGGATATTTGCAAGAACTATAGTACCCACATTTCGGAAACAGCTGTCACGTATGGAAAGTCGGCGCACCAAAATCGGCGTCGTGTCGGGAAAGTGTGACATGAACTTAGGTATTACAAGAATTTACGCCACAAAGTTATTCGATGCAAAAGAAAAAGAATAAAACCAGAGAATCTAAAATATGTATTTATTACTGGCATTTATCCCTACATATTTCTGGAAAAAAAGTTCCGCGAAAAAAAAAAAACAGTAATGCTGGCTATTCTTCGAAGCACACGCGTTTTAGCAGGATATTTTATTTATTTATTTATTTATTTATTTATTTATTTAAAAATTCATTACAGGCCTCATGATCGAGAGGCATTGGGTAAGGGGGGCATCACAAAAAAGGAGAACAGCATGCATAATTGGTACATAATATACATACACGATTATTTGGAATAATATTACTGAATATTTATGATTTCCTGCCTACGCTAGATGATTACACAAGAATGATTGTAGAGGTGACGTGCTTATTAGAGTACAAAACAAAAGGTACAGTTCGCATAAGAATAGGCAATTCAATGTCGTATACGCAAGAATACAAAAATAGCAACTACAACAAAAAAAGTATAAATGGACCCATAAACGGAAGCAGTACATCAGTATTGCCTAAAGAAACAGGGTGTTTCAGCGAACACTTTCAAAATTTATTTAAGGTTGCTTGTGGAGGATAGCCCAATTCTAGTTAATGAGCTGGTCTACTCGAAGAGGCGGACATCACTTGCACAAAAAATTGAAATGCATAATCAACTAATCAACAAAAATTCACTAATGAAGTTTTGTTGCGATAGCAATTATATGGAAACTCCGAAGCAGATTTCTGCCGTCGGCGTTGCCGTCGCCGTGAGGTTCCGCATGACGTCAGTGGAGATGAAATCGTCGCCGCGCGCCGAGCGCTGTATGTGCGAGTGAAAGGGCGCGAGGGACGCGCGCTTTCACGGGGAGTGAACCCACGGCGGAGAACAAACACGCGTTCTGCGTCGTGCTCCCTTAAGGGCTGCAGAAGTAGGCGTCTCTTTCCTCCTCTACAATCACCATATATGTAGAGCAAACACCCCTTATTCCGACGCGCGAAAGACCGCGGGGGAGGGGGGGGGGGGGGAGGCAGTCGACGTTTAGCCTGCGGCACCAAGTTCCTATTTATATCAGAGGCTCCAGCAACAGTCACCAACGCCGCACGCATTTTGTGCGAACGCGGGCAAAACGCCGACGGCGTCGACAACAGTTCTGCGTGTTGCCGGTGCTGCTGCATGTCCAAGTTTATACAGCTGATAAAGCTACTATCATTACTCCGTATAGCTCTCTACAAATTTGCTATCGCAATTAATGCTTCGCCTTTAAGATGAAACTGCGACAACTTTTTAACTAATTACCTGATGGCCTATATTGCAATTTACAAATTGTAGCCGTGGAGTTCGCAAGGCTGATCCACTTGGAATTAATTCTCAGGATGGCACCAGTTTAGAGATATTAATTCCTGAACTTTGCGGAGAAATGCACTGATGTTCGAGTTAATTTTGTTCTTCGATGCATAAAGCGACGTTTTGTTAAGAAACTAACTGCAACGCCAATGCACTTCTCCGCAAAGTTCGGGAATTAATATCTCGAAACGGTGTCATCCCGAGAATTCGTTCCAAGAGGATCGCCTTGCGAACTCCACGACTACAATTTGAAAATTGCAATATGGGCCATCAGGTAATTAGTTAAAAACTTAATTACTATTTTTTTTAATTATTCCGATATGCATTTCAATTTTTTGTGCAAGTAATGTCCGCCTCTTCGAGTAGACCAGCTCGTTAACTAGAATTGGGCTTATCTGCCAAAGGCAACCTTTAAGAATTTTTGAAAGTGTTCGCTGAAACACCAAGTATATTCGAGATAAAAAAAGAACCATAGTAATACAAGAAAAAGAGCAAAGTGATTCCATAAACGAGAAAGCTAACAGAAGGCATACCATGAGGAAACTTAAGTAGAAGGCGACACGCATTTTTGTCGAGATTACGCAATGAAATGTGAGATGATGAGCTGGCGAAATTTGTCAGGAATTTTTTCGGAGACGATGGAATCAGGAGGGGCATTCCATAATCGAATGGCACGCGGAAGCGCCGACCAATTGAATGCGTGAGTGTTTCCGGATATGCGAGTGAAGCTGAGGTGATTCGTGATGTCCAAGGTGCAAATTCAAGCCGCAAAGAAGATTTCCTATCCGCATGAACGTACTTATGAAGCAGAGATAAGAGAGTGAAGTCACGACGGATACTGAGGAGTGGAAATGAAATATCCAGTTTTATTTGCGAAATACTAGAATTGTACGTATAGTTATGAGAGATAAAACTTGCGGCCCTATTTTGTACAGATTCTAATAAGCTGGTTAGATTCTTATGATAGGGTGACTAGATTGGAGAGGCGAACTCGAGCTGCGGGCGAACAAACAAAACGTCTGGAAAGCTAGCTTACGGATGTTGGAGGGTGATTTGCGCAGGGTTTGACTAAGTACCCCAGTGACTTTCAGTAACATGCAATATAAATTGCATGTTGCTCTTAGTGGTTGTGCCCTACAAGAGCGTGCAATAATTCAAGTGCGATGCAATTAAGACATTATAAAATTGAAGCTTTGCAATACTTAGAAACAAATGATCGCAACGCCACCGAGAACCTGTCACGGACGGCGATAATTTAGCTCGCAATTTAAGATGGATACCCCAGCTGATATCCGTGGAATATGCAACGCCTAATACTTTATGCTGGCTAACAATTTCCACTGGCATTCCATTCATCAAGAACTCTTGATCTAGGCGGGCCTTTTTTCTTCTCTTCTTGAACAATATTTGTGGCCGTCAGTCGGTAGGCCATTATTACAACACCAATAGATAAGCCATAAAGTGAAATGTTATCCTTTTGAACAACTTCCTTAGTGCGACCACCGGAGACAAACAAGACGGCGTTGTCAGCACATAGCACATCCCAAAAGCAACATTTGCGACTAACCAGTATCGTTAACGAACGCGTTCAAAAGAAGTGGCCCTATAATTCTGCCCTATGGCACACCAAATAGAAGCGGCTGATGGGAGACAACATAGTTTTGTATAATCCACATACTACCAATACAGTCGCATAGGTTAGACCGAAAAAAAAACGATTTAGGCACTCCACGAATACAATACACGTGTGATTTATTTAACAGTATAGTAAAAAAAAAATACAGTGTCACTCGATCTGTCTTGACGACAGCGTGAGCTTCCGTACCTTACATCACCGTACAAGGACAATCAGTCATAAATGTGCGTCGAGATGAACAAAGAAGCTAATCGAAGATGACGACATGCAGTCAGGCTCTGCATTTTTTAAAATCTGATTAATATAAAAGGTACAAGTTGTATCCGCCAGAGAGGAGCGCGAAGCTGGAAAAGAAGAAAACTTTATTTCACGAAACCTTTTCGACTTGCAAAATTGTGCACAAGTGACTTGCAGTGTGCAGTGTGTGGGCTTCAAGTTGCGGATTAATTTGCCCCCGTTCGGCGATCCGCTAGTCTCCTTCTAAGCTGATATTGTAGAGCGGCCGCCCTGCAGAAAACATGTCGGTCCCCGGTTCGATTGCCGGAAAAAGACTAATTTCTCTTCAACTACGAAGATTTCCGAGAAACCCGCACCGATTTCCTTTGTAGGTTCCTGCTATTTCCTTGGGTGGACGACAATGTAGCTTCCACGAAACTCCCTCAGGTCGTGCGCATATCTACTGTACCGATTTGGCTTATCTCGTTATTGCGTTTATTCTCACCGTGCTCACCTTAGCCCATTTACCACAATTGGTAATGCCATGCATACTGTTAGGTCCAACAGCAGCAAGCAGTAGAGCCGAGGAAAGAGGGAAGCGAGAAATCCGGTTTCTTGCTTGAACCCATATCCTTCGCCCGACGCTTTGAATACTTTCTGCAAGTGACTAACTTGCGCGAAACAACTTTCCCGGTCACAGCTTCGCACTTCGGGTGAAATTGAATGCAACGCTTTTATCATTTTTTTTAGGGCAGACACTATGACTGACGGCATATTGAGATAGTTCTTTTTGTAAGATGATTTTGACCGCGCATGGCGCGCATAAGTACGCGGCGCGAGATGTTTCGTCTTTATTCGGTGAATACTGAACGGGTATACTGTTGGGCAAGTTGGTGCATAGCTTTAACGAAAGATTTGTGGCGCAAAGTAAGTGACAGCAACCACAAGAGGGACAGGATAGGACGTCAGATGGGTAGCTTTCCCGGTAGTGCACATTAAAACTTAGATTGCATCTACGTCCATTTGTAACCCCGCAATGAAATCGTTCAATCGTATATACTGCTCCGAAACAACAACTTTTGTTGGCTTGTGGGAAATGAGTTTTTCATCTGAAGCAGTAGTATAAAAAAAGAGGCCTCCGTTTCAGAGAAGAATTTTCTTGTTTAACCCGCAGTGGTGGCGTACTGGCTTTGGCGTTGCGCTGCTAAGCCCGAGGACGCGGCATCAAATCCCGGCCGCGGCGGCCGCAATTCGATGGGGGCGAAATGCAAAAATGCCTGTGTACTGTCCACTGGATGCATATTGAAGAACCCCAGTTGATCGAAATTAATCAGCAGTCCCCCACAACGGCGCGCCCCACAATCAGATCGTGACTTAGTCATGTATAACCTTAGAATTTTATAACATTCTTGTGTGTAGCGGGATTTGAAACAAAAATTGTTACAAACATGTCAGGCAGTTAGAGGACGCTGCGGGGAGCCAATGAGACGCGCCACGTGGCGTGTGCTTGGACAGTACTATAGAGCACGCCTTCGCAATCATTGTAACGCATGCGTAACAGTGAAAAGGCAGATATCGTTGCGTGCGCAGCAGATTCCCCGTGTGATAAAGCTGAAACAGTTGTTGCAACACTTCATTCACCGTGATACGGTGACATCACATTGGAAATGAAATAAACGCTTGGTGAAGTACTTCTGTAAACATACCATATTTACCAGAGGAAACGTGGGTGGCGCTCACTTATAGGAATCAATCTCGTTCGCTCTCAATGGTGAAGAGCCTGGTATTTTTATTGCCATAAACACGGAATTCTGGTTTGTACTTAACTGCATTTCCACCAGGGTACTTTGCTCTGCGTGGTGACGAGGCATTTTCTCATTGAGCAAATTTCGCCAAATGAAGAATGCGATAGCGCTAACGAAATTATGTTGTGACGTCGCCGAACATGCGCCTCCGCTTAGTTCATGCCATATAGGATATTTCTTTTGTCAATCAATCGACTTATCTTTTGCGATAGTTATGAATGAACGCATGGTAAAGATTCAGGAGATTAAATTTATATGCTTTTCGCGGCGACGCAGCAAAGCATTTTTAACAGAGCGATGTGCCTATGCAGTTGATATCAGCGGGATATAAAAAAAACTAAGACGTATATTTGGCGTGTACAGCTGAACGGAAGTTGTCATCGAATGCCAGCAGGCTCTTGAACTGCACGCAGAACTTCAGCAGCTTTACCTTCGTCCATTCGAAGCTACTCATCGTGACCGGACTTCCACCTTCGCTCACCTCGATGAAGACAGGGAAGCCGTGACCGAGTAGGCGGCATCCGAGTTCGCAGGACGATGGCACCAGTATTGAGAAGCCAAAAGGGCGATACCGCGTCGCCCAGTACGACCAGGTCGACCAGTCCAACTAGTTCGGGACATGCTGGTGGCGATACGGATTCGCCCTGTCCGACTGGGTCGGCCACTCCAACTAATTCGGTCAATCCTGACGGCAATACCGCTTCGCCTTGTCCGACTGGGTCGGCCAGTCCAACTAATGTGACAAATCCTGACGGCAATACCACTTCGCCGAGTTCGACTATGTTGGCCAGTCTAACTAGTTCCGTCGAAAGTCACAGGCCCGGCCGAGTTTACAGGCTTAGTCACTATACTGGGCGATGCTTGAGCAGTGCGGCCAAGCAATTATTCGACAATCCTATCGCGCTTGCACTTTTTGTTTTGATATGCGTTGTGATGGTATTGATGCGAATGTACGGGAGCCCAAGCCAGACTGAATCGGTGACCCCAGCTCCTTCGGCGAACGAGCCGCGTCGAGACCACGGCGTCACGGGGCCCAGCGACGTTACCACCCCCAGCAGTGTGCGGACCGTGAGCAGCACCATATCGACTGTGCGCAAAGTCTTTAATCCTCGTATCCTGCTGTGGACGGAGCCTGCCCAGAAACGTGCCGTTGAAGGCACGCTCTTGCCAGCCACAGGAGACAGTGCTCTGCGGTACTGCTCGTTTCCAGTGCGAGATTCCTTGCCTCGAGACCCGTTCGAGAACTTGCTGCTGGGCTGTTACGTTACCAAGGACCGCTCTCTGCTCGAACGAAGCGACGCCGTCGTATTTGATGCCTCGGCCATTCACGCCACGCTTCCGCCTGGGTTCCGAGATCCGAGACAGGTTTGGGTTTTCTGGACGCACCGCGGCAGTGCTCCTACGGAAGATCTCGGGGCGATGACTGCCGACTCATTTAATTGGACCATGGCACGCCGGATGGACGCTGACGTCGTCATACCGTTCGGCAACTGGACACGCAGCGACACGTCTGCTTCAAGTGACTATGTTAAGAAGGAGCAACTCAAGAACGGCACCGCTCTTTTCTTCACCAGTGATTGTGATGGCGACCACACTGACCACGTACTCAAGGACGTGATGGGAGCCCTGAAAGGCGCGACGATGCACAGCTGCGGCGTCGCCCATTGTGGTTGGCTTCAGCTGTGCCTGGCCGAGTATGCGAAGGACTTCTACTTCTTGCTCATCCCCGAGTCGTCGGGCTGCTACGAGCACCCATTGGAGGCAATTTACGATGCATTCAGGTTTGGCCTGGTGCCTGTTTACTTCGGGAACAAGGAGCTGAAAGGCCTACCTGAGCATTCGTTTGTGTCTGCGCTTGCGCTGATGCCTTCGCAGAACATTACTAACTATCTGATGGCGCTGATGAACGATTGGGACTTGTACAGTGACTTCTTCAAGTGGAAGGAAGCGCACGTGCTTAGCAGCCGTGACGACCTCTGCTATCTGTGCGACTCGCTGCGAGCCAATTTTCAGAAGCGAAGGGCCGATGTCCTGTCATGGTGGAAGAAGACCAACTTGTGCCCACTAAATCACAAGTACAATCAGACACACAGCCGCCCTCATGAGGCATACATGCTCTGAGAAGAACGCTTGACTTCTCTCTGACGTGCGGAAACCTTTGATTCCTTCTGGAAATAAGCTCGGAAAAAAAGTGCGAATAAAGCGAAGTTTGTGGTTCTACTGTGCTCGATTTTCACTTACCTATTCTAGAGCCCTTTCTTTCCCCTATGTAAGGGCTCTCGGTCTTCCTGTGTGACGTGACAGCTCAAGGCCACGCGGCCTCTTATTATCTACAAGATGAGCTGAAATAACTTCATTAAACTGTCAGCTTCGCTTATTAGATAAATTTGGTAGTTCGATAAACTACTTCAGAGCTGTTCAATTGCAGAGTTAAAACTGGTAAGTGCTCGAGGCATGTCCTGCCTGCGCAACAATGTGATTGTGTCAGAATTGAATTCAAGAAAAATACTAAGGTTCCTATGCATTCTTTTTTATTATTTGGGAATAATTGCCGTAAGGTATATGGAGAATACAAGAAAGTCCTAAAAAGCTTCTAACTCTGTATGATGCAAGAATTGCCGCGCTGTCTGTGCATATTTATTGTCCATCACCAAATAGTTGTAGTTTTCGAGCAGGTCTAGCTTCAGTCCAGCCTTAGCTCTGATCGCCCGCGGTCCACGGCAAATCCAAATCAGGTGTTAAGCTTCTCACATTGTCAAAGGAGAAGAGCACTTGGGGTGCATTCGTTGGTGTCCTTTGTCGATCACGAAGCCCAGGTAATGGATGGTGTAAGGGTCATTCCTACCATTGCATTACTTTTTAGTCCTCTGTGCGGTGCGGCTATTATGCTGTAGCACGATGTGCACAAGCGCAATTTTAACATGGTACAGTTAAGGGCCCCATTTCGTAGAAAATCCGGTGTCAGCGCCACCGTCCCATGAGCTCATACGATTGTTGCTCATACCTTGTCCTACATTCTTGACAAAGTTATTTCTCAGAATTTTGAGAATGACAGCGCACAAACAAATGTCATGAAACAAAACACCGACAGCGCATGCCTTTTATGTTAAATCTTGTCAGACTGAAATATTAATAGTGCGAAACAATAACAGAATCCTGAAAATTATGTAATTTTTGGCGTGGCTGTGAACTACCTTCGGGATCGGCCCACGTAAGAATCGCGTTTCTACCAGAAAGCTCGCCTTCGTGCATATCGCTCGCCGGTGAATACTACAGTTACATGAGCTGCAGTTGCCGGAAAGTGCGAGAAGCAGTCGGGGATCTTTGAATGCTATCACGTTCCACTCTTAAAAGCGAAGCTTAAGCACCCTCCAAATTTTTGACACATAAATGCCGCTCAGATGACGCGCAAGAAAACAGACACCAAGGAAAAAAAAAGATTATGAAAAAGCATTTGATTCAGTAGAGATACCAGCAGTCATGAAGGCATTACGTAACCAAAGAGTACAGGATGCATACGTGAATATATTGGCAACATCTACAAAGATTCCGCAACTACCTTGGTTCTCCACAAGAAAAGTACAAAGTTACCTATCAAAAAAGGGGTCACGCAAGGAGACACAATCTCTCCAATGCTATTCACTGCATTCAAGCTCTTAGACTGGGAAAGCTTAGGAGTAAGGATCAACGGCGAATATCTCAGCAACCTTCGGTTTGCAGATGAAATTGTCCTATTCAGCAACAATGGAGACGAATTACAACAAATGATTGAGGACCTTAATCGAGAAAGTGTAAGAGTGGGGTTGAAGATTAATATGCAGAAAACAAAGAAAATGTTCCAGCCTGGCAAGGGAACAAGAATTCAGGATCGCCAGTCAGCCTCTAGAGTCTGTAAAGGAGTACGTTTATCTAGGTCAATTACTCACAGGGGGCACTGATCATGAGAAAGAAATTTACAGAATAAAATTGGGTTGGAGTGCATACAGCAGGCATTGCCAAATCCTGACTGGGAGCTTACCACTTTCGTTGAAAAGAAAATTGTACAATCGTTGCATCCTATCGGTGATAACATATCGGGCCGAAACTTGGAGGTTAACAAAGAAGCTCGAGAATAAGTTAAGGACCGCACAAAGAGGGTTGGAACGTGAAATGTTATGCCTAAAGTTAAGAAACAGGAAGAGAGTGAAGATTAATATGCAGAAAACAAAGAAAATGTTCCAGCCTGGCAAGGGAACAAGATTCAGGATCAGAGAGCAAACGGGGATAACCAAAATTTGAATTGACATTAAGAGAAAAAAATTCAGCTGGGCAGGCCATGTAATTCATAAGATGGATAACCGGTGTACCATTCGAGTTAGAGAATGGGTTCTAAGAGAAGGGAAGCGCAGTCGATGACGGCAGAAAACCAGGGGGGTGATGAAGTTAGGAAATTTGCAGGCGCAAGTTGGATTCAATTGGAGACAGGGGTGATTGGAGATCACAGGTAGAAGCCTTCGTCCGGCAGTGGACATAAGTATTGGCTGATGATGATCATGATGAAGATGATGAAGCGAAAAAAATCACCACGATGACCCGGCACGGCCCGCCAGTAAATACGAATACCAACTAGATCTACTAAGCAAAGTTGGAAGTTATCGCTTGTCCCGTGTATGTCTTTCTTTGTGCATATGTTTTAGTTCGCGCTTCTATAACCTCATCAGCAAAGCAAGTATGAACTAGGCGGGAAGCAAATTCTGCAAAAAAAAAAATATGGCAGAAGTGCAACTTGCGATTGCAAGCATGGACCCCGCCGCGTCCCAACAGCGATGCCACAGTGGCTTTCTGCCTTCTTTTTTTGCAATAGCAATTATATGGACAGTCCAGTCGCATTTCTGCCATCGCTGTCGTCGTGAGGTTCCGTATATAGTCCACGGGCGATAAAATCGTCGCCGCGCACCGTATGCTCTATGTGCAGTGAAAGCGTGCGAGGGTGAGCCGACGATCGCGACTCAGTCTCCCGCACGCAAGCGAACGAAGCGGGAAGGACGCGCTCCGCCTTCCAGTCGCGTGCAACGCTCCAGAGGGAGGGCAGGGAGGGAGGGGCGGGGGTCTATGTTTACGAGTTTACACGGCCGATAAAACTGCTATTTTTACTTCGTATAGCTGTCCACTAGTTTGCTATCGCAATCGATGCTTCCCCTTTCGGGCGCAACTGCGACTTTTTTTACAGCGTAAGCTGTTATGAGCTCACATTCCAATAGCCGTTTCAGTTGGCGATGTTTGTTGCTACTGGTATCCGTCGCAGCTATCGCCAGGAATGAGAAAAAAATACCCAGTTCCCCCTTGTATCAAATCCGGGCACTCTGCGCGGGAGTCAGCTACTCTACCAGTGCGCCACGCCAGCGCTTGTTAGCAGCTACGAAAACATGCCCTACACACGCGTTCTAGGGAGCGAGGAGCCACGCGATTAAAGGGGCTTTACACGCGATGTGAGATGCGCGCCGCGTAGCGTCGATACGTGCAGACTTAGCATTGAAGTTGCAATTTATAGCACCAGGTGCCCCGCTGTAAAGCAGTTGCATAGGTAACAGTACAAGGTAGAGATGTTTAAAAGGGGCCCTGAACCACCCCTCGGCCTTGGTGAAATAACATAGTCCGCGGGTACCATACGCTGCTGTGAACATCTCAGCCAAGTTTTGCTGTCGTTCGCGGTGCGTGGAGCTCGCAAGCGGAGCGCGAAGTCACCTTTCGCTCAAACGCTCTCGTTTCAATTCTTTTCAACAGAAACCATAACACTCAATCTTTTTTGTGTGATTTACTTCGTAATAAAGCACCTTCCAATATGCGGCTACTATTGATCGCTGCGTCCGGCTACACCGCGGCCGCCGCGGTGTGCCGCCACGTGTCCACTGGCTAAGCGCACTGCGGCTCACTGAGGACAACCGCGTTTGGCTTACGTTTAGCGCGTCGTAGGCACCAAAATCGGTGGTGGTGGCGTCTACGTTGACATCCAAAATGAAATTTGAACTGCGCGCCACGGTGACATTTCGAAGGCGGAGCGTTGTGGCCCGCCCCACTCCGCCGCAGCCTTCGCAGTGCAAGGCATTGAGGAAGGAAGGGGAGCAAAGCGGAGGCCGGTGTTTGATTGCCAATAACTCAGCTTCTCCTTAAAGCATTGAAGTACTTCTGTGGCAAAGTTTTTCTGAAATAGCCTATTTTCCTGTCTCAGTGCCCTGTCTAAGCGTAAAAAGATGACAATCAAGTGTATGGGGCCCTGTATCTGCCTTTTGAACGTCGCTATTGGAAATGACAAATGAAACTTCAGCGTAGTATAGAAGTTACAGCTTGAGCGATATTGTGAAGAAACATTAGGAAGAAATAGGGCAGTAATATTTTTTTTTGTAACTTCTTTGGGCAGTAACTAGCGTATGCAATGCGGTCCTGTACAAAGGGTTGGGGGCCAGAGACCGCATTTTCTTAAGTTTTGACTGGTTGCCCGCCTTTCGTTTTGTTCTCGCAACGATTCCCGGATGTTCTCGTTTCGTTCTCGTGTTGAGTGCCCGGATAACGGCTCTGGCGTTTGGTCTTGAAGGTCACCGACAGTGGAAGCTAATAAGTATTTAATGCTTAAAAACTAAGATGCGCGCCGCGTCGCGTCGATACGTGCAAATTTTGCATTGCAGTTGCGTTGTATTCCACCAGGCATCAAGACATGTAGCAGTTGAATCGTATCGTGCCACGTGTCAAGGGATGTGACATGTGCACCGCGTGTTTACTCTGTGTTAACTCTGCAGTATACGTTATGGCGCATCCACGCAAGGAACCGCTGCTGAAGAAGCGCATCGTAGAACTACGCGCGCAGCTGCAGCCAGGCAACGTCGGGCTCAACAGACCGCTGTGCAGAGGAAAGCCCAAGCCGCAGCTTGCCGCCGACGCCGGGCGGACAGCTCAGTTCGTTCTCGTGAAAACGACGCAAAGAGACTTCACCGCAAGGACCCTCTAATGCGTGCTGCCGAAAATGGAGATCCCATGGAGCCGCTCCTCCAGCTTACGCTGTGTCGGTGCTGCGTGTGCCGCGCCGGCCTGTGACTTTTTTCAAGCGAAGCTTTTTAGGCATCACTCCCGCACTTTTGTGTCCCTTCCTTTTAACATGTATCGACTGCGCAGGTGCTCGCTGAAGTGAAGTCTTCTATCGGCTTATGTAGTGCCGAATTCACAGTCCATACATCCTGCAACCTTTCTGCACCGTTAACTCTAACGAATATCTAATCAGCCTCAGTCGACTGTGGCGTTTGACTAAAGCTTGTGCGCTACATGTGTTCTTACTTATTAGTTCCCTCACGTGATTTATGACGCATCTGCCTAGTAGCAAGCGCAGATGTAGAACCTGCAGAAGCCCGTTTCTCTTAGTTGGGCAATGGCACCCCCTCGCAAGATCCAGACAGCTGCGGAACAAGAAGAAAAGAAACAACCCGATACCATGGACACGTCGTAATGTGTAAATAGAGGCGTGCACATTGTACAGTACTCAGCGAATCAAACGCTATAATCGGGCCGACATGGCGGCCGGCGCTTTTTCTATCATCGGTGTGCGCTAGGGACACTGAGCGGATATATTGTATACGATAAAAGCGGGTGCCTTCGTGACGCATTTTGTGACTGCATTTGCCCCCCCCCCCCCCTTCAGCTATGGTGGCTAGAAGGGGACATAGGAGCATCGCGGCGCACTGCGCTGAGTGTAGCAGTAATGCATGACGACGATAGGGGGTGCTAATGCGGCTTAGATAATTACCGGGTAAATGAAACCGTAAATAGACAACCAGGAGTCATCAAAAAGAAAGTGAGAGAAACAGAAACAGTAAATTGAACGAAAAGGAGGCAAACAAAGAACACCATGGAGATCTACAAGAATGGCAAGAAAAAAATTAGAAAGGAAAATCAAAAGAAATTAGAAATTAAACAAAGGGCAGTGCCTTGCTTTTGAAGCCCGAGCTGGTTGCCTGGGGACAAAATATACCGGAGCAAATATTCGCAACAGGATGGGCAACAGGAGGCGCTGCAGCGAAACTCCGGAGACAGCTCCGCACATCCTAATGGAATCCGAAGGTGTTCACCCAACGAGATCGTAGGAAACGTCCACCTTCCAGAAGCATTGGGATTTAAAGCTGATGGAAACAGTAACCGGTCAGTAGTTGTAATAATCCGGAGACGTTTAGAGGATTGTTGAAAAGAAAAGCAGGAGAGAAATTGAAAGGGCCGGTGGCATGACAGGCCTACAAGGGAGATATAGAGATTTTAAGGAAAAGAGAAAAGATGAAAGAGCCCTACAAAATGCAAAAGTGATAAATATATGTTGATTACTTTATTAGCCCAAGCAGGCTAGATGGCTATTGGTCGTCGCTCCTTTTTTCAGGCGATGTCAATAAATCGTCATCATCAGATGCCTGTTTATTTATTTATTTATTTTTTTTTTTTGGGGGGGGGGGGGCACCGCAGTAGCTGACTGTTGCAACGCGTAGTCTCCTACTTTCTCGGCGTCTTTCATAGTGTAAATTTGTTTAGAACAACTTCGGTGTTTTCTAGCCACCATACCCCAGCTGCCTCAGCGATCACTAAGCCCTCACCGGTGGCGCAAAAATGGTGGGTCTCGATGCGGGCCAATTATCACGTTTGAATTGCTGAGCACTGTATGCTTACCATGTGTTGTGTTTCAATGCACAGTTCTCCAAAACTAAGAAAGCCTCGCTTACATGGATAGACATCAGGGATGTGTCCTGCCTCAAATTTTCTACTGCTTATCACGAGGTATAGATACCAAGAAAAGGGAAGCTCAGTCGTGGGGTGAAGAAGTTAGGAAATTTGCAGGCGCAAGTTGGAATCAGCTAGCGCAACACAGGGGTAATTGGAGATCTCGGAGAGAGGTCTTCGTCCTGCAGTGGACATAAATATAGGCTGATGATGATGATGATCACGAGGTATAGGATTCCGTTACAGGCCGCGGCGCCACATTACCGTATAGGGCAAACATGGAAATGCCAATGAACTTATATTCAATGAAGCAAATATATTACGCAGGTACCATATATATATATATATATATATATATATTTCTGCTGTGCCCCCCGCGGCTGTGTTGAAGATATTTTTACAGCGAAGCTGTATATGAATACCCCGGCAAATTTTCTGCGTCCGTGCGTGTGCACCATCGCGTCGACAAAGAATGATATTCGTCTCCAGAGCTAGTGTAATTTTGAGTTTCCGCGTAACAGAATCCTGTTTCCTCGTATGTTCAAATTACAATCCCATGCTATCACGTCTGCAGGCCGTGTGTAAGTAGTACTTTACAGATTTTGTGACGCACTTTATTACTTTGGGAAATTGAATTAGTTCCATAACGCACTTGCGCCAGGCTACTAGAATGAGGATATATGCTGCACTCCGCCACACCTGCGTGCACACGTAACGAACGTGCGCACACGATGTGTCTGTCCTTGATGAGTGGGCGCTCTGTCCGTTGCATCGATCGCGCAGAGTGTGCTGCGACCGTAATCGACATCAGGGCAAGACTGTTAAATATTACAGTGACGTTCGCTTCGTGAACGCGGGTTGCGCGCAAGCGTATGGACGTCGCGAACGTGCACCGCGGCGACGAAGCACCAACGGAAAGGGCGCGAACGAGGTCGTGGACGCTACACTGACATCCACAGTGCGAAGCCGTGCGGTGGTGGCGCTTACAACGTCGGCAACAGCTTAGCTGTGCATCCACTTTCACGGGGTGGAATGGAAGCGGAAAATGTTTTTCGGTGGTCAGCCAGAACCTTGTATTTGAAATGCAAAATTTTTCGGGACAAATAAGGCTGACACAAATATGGCAACAGTTAAGTTCTTTCTATATATCCGAGCATCGATTTACAGTCGAGCGCCTCTACAACGAAATGATCTGTATAACGAAGGAGTAATTTTGTCCCGGTTATATTGCGAGCTGTGCGGTGCGCTACCGTTAGAGCGCAGTGACTTGTATAACGAATGATTTCGCATGCCACAAGCACTTCCGTAAGGTGTTACACGATAATTAAGGCGCATGCGTCATTTAGGTCGCACTCATCAGCTTTATATATGCTTACTGAAGCAAGAGCTTGACAAGAATGCTTTCCGGCAACAGATAGCCGAGTCGCATGCATCGTCTACGCGAGAACGAAAACAATGTACGCGTACGCTGCTGTCAGGGCTAGTGAAATGAACTTGGGTCGTATGACGTTAGTTCGTATATGTCTGCTGGTGACTCGTGATAGCGAAAAGCGAGAGCACTGCTTTTCTGCTGACTTTGAAGATACTCTCGAATCATCTGTTCGTATTCTTAGTCAGTCATAGCGAAATTTGCAATATATCTATTAGCACGCTCCGTGTATGACACTTGGGGGGCGTTTCATATCTCTGCCGGCTTCCTTCGTTGCCACCTATCAAGGATTAGTTGTTTACTTTTTGTGCTCGTGCAAAAAATACCACTAGACGGGCGAAATTGCGTGGGCCCATCAGTGACTACTGCACTTCCGTGGACAGAAGTTCACCTCGAGGAAGCAACTAACTTTCGTCTCATGTTAAATGGCCCGTACATATAAGAGCGACTGCGGAACAGTCCCGAAACGACCGTCGCGCGAACGCCGTGCTACCAACGGGCGCTTATATCGGTACCAGCGTGGTATTCCACAAGACTTGTGTGCACTACGCTCAAGCGCCTATACTTCAAGCGAGGCGGAAGACGACATACCACCTCCGCCTCCAGTGCCCCAGTCGTCGCCAACGTCACCTGAGGGCTCCTTTATAACAGATGAATGTTACATCGAATACATCGAAGATGGCATAGTGGAACCGTTACCGTCACCAGCGTCCCCAGCACCAACGTCGTCATCATCATCGTCATCATCTGAAGACCATTTTCTGGCCGAGGCACCCTGTGCTAAAGGGGCATTTTGCGCAACGCCCCAGCCGCTGCATTTATCGGCATTTTCTTTCAAAGAGTGGTATCCCGTGCGATTACAACTACCGTACAACGGTAACGGCATAATGCGTGAAAATCCTACTGCGCCAATTTCATCGGCGTACCGCAGAAACGGCATAGCCTGCGAAACACCTTCGGAGCCACCGTCATCATCGACGATTCCCAGAAGTTCCTTCCCAACAGACGCCGTAGCGCGATACACAAGAGACGGCCAAGTGGACGCGACCAGCCATACACACCAGTATCAACGGGCTGGGCTCCAGGAGTGTGCTGGCACTGTTGCAGGCTCCGAAGTTACTATAGATGTTCCGTTTAATGAAGGTGAACGGGAAGACGACAGGCACCGCAAGAGCCTACGGACCCGAATCGTGATCCGTGATTGGTTTCCAATATGTGGCGAGGATCCTTCGTCTTGCTGCCCGTCGTGGGTCATCTTCACCTCTTTTCTACTGCTTTTCGCCATATTAGTGTGGCTGGTAGTTCGCAAATGCGTATATGGAGAGTAATCTGGACTGCTAACTGAATGTGCGCATCGTATTGACGGTGACTTTGACAAGAGTGGCACACGGCGAGAACGACTGAATGGCACTAATGACTAAAGCACTAGCGTGTGCACTTGTACGCTACTTTGTAATGTCACGTTGTATAATGGCACTGAAGAACAATAAACAATTCCAAAAGTGCGATTTAAGAGCCGAAGTCTCTAATGGGCGAAATCGTGCCCAGAACGGTAGACAAAAATCGGATCTCTACGATATCAGCGAGCACTGTCGTCAAATCTACATTTTAGAGTGCGCGGCGCCGCTGTCATTGCGTAACAGCGTCAGCAAGGACTTCGTAGTCCAGTGCGACAAGACGCTCGAGCACTAAAAGCTTTTTTGTGGTGTCCGACGGCTTTCGATGCCGTCTTCGGTGGCGTGGTTTAACTGTGGAAAGGAGCGTCCAGGCGGTGATGAAGGAGAGAGGGATATTTAACAGCGTAGCAGCCCTTTTAACTATATGCGCCTCAGCCATCTTTTTAGTTGTTTTTTTCCGCGCTCTTAACCTAAATGCCAGTCAAATGAGCACACACTTCTAAAGATACTTTCTAGTGTTCCATTTGTTTAAAGTTCACCTAGTAGGACACTTGATTCTATTAAGCCCAACGTGTTTTCGAATGGAATGAAGGTTTCGTCTTTGATAAATTCAAGAATTTGTTTTCCTTTTCTTTTCATATACGTGTTGAGGACAGCCTATTAAAATGCATAGGATTTTCAGTGCTTCTTGACGTGACTGGGGGTTAATTATTAGCCGGCACAGAATGATTTTGTATAAGCGGTCCCTGTACCTACAGCTTCTCCATTCTCCTAATACTGGTTTAGTAGAAAGCCTAGCTTTTGCGAGCGCGCGGCCCATCTGCCGCGCTTTCATCCGTTCAACCGGCTGTAGCTCTCTTCATGCAAGCTAAATTGCTGCGATCAAGATTTCTGGTATGGCAATTGTCCGAAGTGCCAGCACCTGCAAACTATGCTTAGAAGATATGGCCCTGTTTATAGAGTGGACCGTTCTTGTTTACTAGCAGAAGAACGCAGTGTTCTTGCCAAATATACGGTTCCTTTAAATGGTGATTTCGTAAAAATGCATCGTCCTATCGTACAAACATAAAAATAAATTGCTTCTTAGAAAAAAAAACGTTTTATCGCAGAAGATGCGATAAAGTCACTTCAGTGCTTAAGTGACACTTCGCTTAAGTGGTTTTCGGACAAACAATTTAGATTGCCTCGATGTGTAGCCCCTTGTATGTGTCCACCTATACAGGGTGTTGTAGCACCAGTGTTTTTATTTTTCTCTAGTCAGCTTGACTAACGTTAGTGGGAAACGCTGTACACTATCGTCTTCAAGGATATACAAGATAGGCTTCGTCTATAGCTATCAGCATGCGAACGCGCGAAACTTGCATTAATACGTAATCCACTAGGCGGTAATTTCGCTGCACCTCATGATTTTCGCGTGTTCTTTGCCTGGCTTTGCTGTTTTCAACTGATTATCGTGTTGCGCGATGTATTTTAGTCCTTGTTCAATTATATTCCGAGACGGATTTACTACTTGGGAATAAGATCAGATCTTTGACTACAACACGACGGCTGCTTTAACATGGATGACTGCGTGCAGTAATAAAAGTTTCCAAAATGACATCAGACGGCGTTTTCCAACACGCCAATTTCATAAGCACAGGAATTAATTTTATGCATACGGTACTATCATAAAGGTCTCTTCAATGCTTCGCAGTCACAATGAACATCGCATAGTGCGCTACTTATTTACGAAATCTGGCCACTTCGCTTCACTTTTAGTAGGGAGTTTGATCACCTGTCTGCGTTGGTTGGAGCAAACATTCATTTTATTGTTCAGTGTGGTGATACGTTGTTAATCAAGATGGTTTTCAGCGGTGTGAGTTAAATGCGTATATAAAAAAAAATCAGTGGGGTCCCATATCGATTACTAAGACGACTTTGACGGTGAAAGCTTTAATGCGTTGACGTCATTTCAAGTGCGATTGTTCGCTTACTTCGGTTAATTAAGTAACTATTATTGGTCGTAATTTGGTTTAATTATTTTCTTACTTGCTGTTACGGAGTATTCAAGTGATCCTAATTGGTATGTACTACTCTTTGGAACTCTTAGTCTTAATTTGGCGTGGCCAGTCTTATCACAGAGTCTCGAACTGATGTTAAGTAGTTTATTACTGTTCGCAACCCTTAATTACATTTAATTATTCGTAATTATTCTTAGTTACTTAGTAATTCACTTTAGCATGCTTTAATAAAGGTGTCGTATGATGTCCGTCTATTGGTCTTGTTAATTACACTAATTACTTTTAATTAGTCTTTGGGACTCTTGAATTATTCTTAATTAATTTTAGCTACTTGGTGCTTAATTCACTTTTACATGCTTAATTGAACGGTAGAGGTGTAGTATGCCACTTTCTGATTTTTGCTACCGCGAGTGTTGTCGACGATGGTCACATTCCGCGACTAATGAGCCAGTTAAGCCTTTCGCTTTAAAATACACATATGCCCATTAACGCGCACGCACGAGCGCTTATGCCCTGTCGCGTGCACACGAGCGCACACAGCATTTTAGAAACCGCATCCGCACAGCCCCCCTGTGACAACGCTAAAAAGCACCCAACGCTATTCTTTTGAAGCAAGGCAACACCTATTTAGATGCACTGGGGAGTGAAGTGAGCTTGCTGGAGAGACCGCGCATGCGCAGACCCTGGCACTAGTTTTTCGCCGGCGCGCTCCGCCGACGAGCGGTCACCGGTCCGGCGTTCCGAGTTATTTTGTGGGAACCTGTACAGTCGCGAGCAAATGTTTGTGGACCAAAGGTGCCACGATTTTATTTTTTTTTTCTTCGCAGCCTGGAGATTCCGGCTGACATCAAGAGCGCGCGCCTACGTGCACGTGTTTGACCAATACAACGTATTAAGCGAATTCGAGGCCGCGGAGCTGTGCTTGAATATATTTAAATTTTTTGCGGATGCCATGGTCTCCTAACTTTTGCTCGCGACTGTACATACCGGTTCCGAGGAAAGAATGCTTTATGTTAGAAAAAAATAAAAAAATAAAAAAAAATCGTGTTACAGGGATGGAACCCGGCACCGCTACCTTGTAGTCTAATTGCCCATTGATCTAATTAGGAGGCAAGTAGTTGGCTTCTAAAACAAAATTAACGTGCCACCTACAGTCCTGGAACATTAACGAAATTCCGAGTCCTGCGGAAAAAAGCAAGTTGGAGGGAGGGATCACAGTTTCGGACCGAAAGTTTTTTGTTCCAGTTGAGGGAAAATGGCTCAGTTCCGGTTCAGCTCTGGAGCGACAAAATAACAGGTCAAACCGGTTTGTAGTCGATTGCGTAATCTCAGAATAGAACAGAAAAGCAGCATAAATTTATTGCGTACAAAAAAACCTACTATATTCTTCAGCTGCACGAAAAAGAAAAGTACGCGTTCCCTTGTTCAGGCGCAAGCAGTTCCTATATACAGGGTGTTTCAGCGAACACCTTCAAGAAAAAAAAATTAAATTAGCGGGTTTTACGTGCCAAAACAAGTTCTGATTATGAGACACGCCGTAGTAGGGGACTCCGGAAATTTGGACCACCTGGGGTTCTTTAACGTGCACCTAAATCTAAGTACACGGGTGTTATCGCATTTCGCCCCAATCAAAATGCGGCCGCCGTGGCCGGGATTCGATCCCGCGACCGCGTGCTCAGCAGCCCAACACCATAGCCACTGAGCAACCACGGCGAGTACCGAACACTTTCAAAATTTATTTAAGGTTGCCTGTGACAGATATCCCAATTCTAGTTAATGAGCTGGTCTACTCGAAGAGGCGGACATTACTTGCACAAGAAATTTAAATGCATATTCGAATAATTAACAAAAATTCAGTAATTAAGTTTTAAACTAATTACCTGATGGCCCATATTGCAATTTACAAATTAATTCTCAGGATGACACCAGTTTCGAGATATGAATTCCCGAACTTCGTGGAGAAATCCAGTGGCGTTGCAGTTAATTTTGTGCTTCAATGCATAAAGCGACGTTTTGTTAAGAACCTAACTGGAACGCCAATGCATCAAATTTCTTGTGCAAGTAATGTCCGCCTCGTCCAGTAGACCAGCTCATTAAATAGAATTGGGCTATCTGTCACAGGCAACCTTAAATAAATTTTGAAAGTGTTCGCTGAAACACCCTGTGTATATATATATATATATATATATATATATATATATTGTCACGTGCCTTGTGAGAGAACGGGCGACGCAAACGAGCAGATGAAAGCGTAACCGGATGAGCCGCGTGAACTAACAGCGGGGGTGGTGAAGGGAGTCTCAGGGCTTCCGCGTACGTCGCACGGCGGTGTTCAGTCGGTGCAGGCGCGGTGTAAGCAAGAGGACAGGTGGACCGGAGTGCTTGGTGAACTTCATCTTTTACGACACTCTCGATAGTGCTCACCGCCGCTGGTGACGTGCCGAAAGCCTTCTGTATTTCTTCGCGCACGACAGTGTGGATTAGTTGGCGGAGGTGGTCATCGTTGCTTCTGGTGGCCGTGAAAATATCGGTGGTGGATGTCACGTTCACTTGCCGCTCATAGAGATTCGATCGTTGCTGAAGCATCTTCTCCATACTTACAGCCTCAGATAAAAATTCGGTGACAGTCTTCGGAGGGCTCTGCACAAGACCAGCGAAGAGCTGCTCCTTCACTCCTCGCATCAGGTGACTCAACTTCTTCTCCTCGGTCATTCCTGAGTCTGCTCGTCTGAAGAGGCGCGTCATATCTTCGACGAACGCGGTAACGCTTTCGTTGGGAAGCTGAACGCGGACCTTGTGATGAAAATGATGGTGTAGTGATGTTAGATTGGTGATGAGACTGTAATGAGGTTTGGGCCCAGGACCACTCACCAAGGAACACAATCGACCACTCGAGTGCACACAAACACAGAATATATATTAACAGCACAAAACGTACAGACTTCACGATGGACATGTAATTAAGTTATGCTAACGCATGCAGTCCCGAAGCTGCTACTATAGAGTGTCCTGTCATATAATATAATGTCTCTCGCCGTACGTTCCCTTTGCGTGAAGTCCGTTGACGCGTAGAGGCCGATGTCGGTCCCGAAGGGTCGGCTGACGGCTGGACGACGTCACCATGGGCCTACCCACGGTATCATGGGATCTACAGCTGCAGCAGCGACGGCAGCAGACACAGCCGTGGTAGCCGTGCAACAGCTCTCGCTACTGCTCTCGCCTCCGGCAGCAGGCTGGTCGTGGCAGTGGCCCGGGAAAGCGACCACCTCGCCTGGCTCCCTGGACCGGTTGTTCAGCAGGAACACAGGCCCTTCAGGCTCCCTGGACCGGTTGCCCCGCTCGCCTGGCTCTTTCGAACGGTTGCCCCGCTCGCCTGGCTCTCTGGACCGCGGTTGCCCCGCTCACCTGGCTCCCTGGACCGGTTGCCCAGCAGGAACGCAGGTCACCGGCATCCGAGAACGAGTTACCTCGTTCGCCTGGCTCCCTGGACCGGTTGCCCAGCAGGAACACAGGTCCTTTGCGTCCAAGGACGGCGCAGTGGGCGTTCTGGGTTCTCTGGACCGGGCGTCCAGCGAGAACCGGCTGGCCTTCAACGCCGAGCAGCTCCGAACACTTGCACGCACCACGCGCCACGCGCCACACGATCACACCACTTCGTCATCGCCCCCGCACGGCGAACACGGCAATGTCTTTTTGTTTTTCGCGCGCTTCCGTCCATATCATGACAACCCCCGGTTTTAAGAAAGTTGTTTACAACTTTTCTAATGGGGAAGAAGGCGGAAAACAAAGGCCAACGTGTTGCGCGGAGGTACACTTTGACGAGTTCACTACATATACAACTGTTGTTTTAAAAGTAAAATCGGCAATTGTCTTCAAATCCTTTAGCATTCCAAAGGTTAAAAATTTTAACTCTATGGTAGTATACACTTGTTCATTCAGCGATTCAAGCACGGCTCAGGTAATCCGCTCCGACGTTATCCTACTCTTTGCCATGTTGAGTGCTTGTAGAATGCGACCATTGCCGACCATTGCCCGGTCCCCACGCGAGAATGTTGTTTGGTCCTTTCCGTGTGAGTTCTGTTAAAGGCTTGGTGATCTCGCTTATGGCAGAGACCTGCTGCACTTGTGAAGGTTCGCGTTCCTCATACTTCTTAAGCATATTGATGTGGAATATTTTTTCTTTTTCCACTCATGTTCAAAACATAGTCGACCTCATTCTTCCGTTCGACAACTTCAAATGGACCTTTCCACTGCATTAGTAATTTGTTCGAATCAGTCGGCAGTAGAAGAAGTACTTTATCGCCAACGTTTAACTTGCGAGGACGGCTCTTCCGGTCAAAGTAGGTTTTCTGCTTTGCGCGTGCCTTCTCCAACTCATCATGGGCGAGTTTGCATGTTTCCTCAAGGCGATTTCGAAGATCGACAAGATAGGTGTATGTTGTGCGAGTTTCGCCGTCGATATCTTCATTGGTCCACAGCTCCTTGAGCACTGTCAGTGGTCCCCGTACGTGTCGGCCATAAATCAATTGAAAAGGCGAGAAGCCCAGGCTTGCTTGCGGCACTTCTCTGTAGGCGAAGAGCAGTGGAGCAAGGTACCTGTCCCATGATCGAGGTTTGTCCTGGCACATCCTCTTCAGCATGGTCTTCAGGGTACCGTTGAACTTCTCAACGAGCCCATTCGCCATGGCATGATAGGGAGTCGTTCGGAGAAACCTGATGGCAAGTAGACGGCCCACCTCTTCCATGAGTTCTGCTGTGAAGCTTAATTGTTCCTTGGTCGCTTACGATCTCTTTGGGTAGACCAATGCGAGAGAAGATCTCAATCATTCCCTCTGCCACGTGCACAGCATCACTTGCAGGGAGAGCAATGGCATCCGCATATCGTGTGGCAAAATCTATGAGGGTTAGAATATAGCGGTTGCCACGGTCTGATTTTGGTGAGAAAGGACCGATTAAATCGACCGCAACGCGCTCAAAAGGTGTACGTATGATAGGCATATTGCCCAGAGTCGCAACAGCTATTTTGCCTTTTGGTGTTGTTCGCTGGCATTTATCGCAGGACTTGACGAAACGTTTCACGTCGCCATGCAGATCTGGCCAGTAAAAATCCGCCAAGACTCGATCTGTCGTGCGCCGAATGCCTTGATGTCCGGCCATAAGACCTTCGTGTGCGACTTCAAGTATAGGTCTTCTAAACATCTTCGGCACGACAAGCTGGTTAAATGTCCTGCCGGTAGCAAGACAGTACTGTCGGTAGAGAAGCCCACCTTTTTCAAGGAACGAGTAGCAGTGGCCTTTTGGTGACTTGCACTTTCTGTCGACTTTAGCAAACAGATATTTCAACGTTTTGTCTCTCTGCTGTTCCTCTGCAAATTGGTCTTTGGTAACGTCACACCACTTTATCTTTGGTGCGCACAATGGAGTCGTCTTATTCTCTTGTGGCTTGACCATGGCGGAAACATAGTGAGGGTGCTCCACAGGTACCAATTGCACACTCGAGTTCAGCGACGCAGTGTCTCTTTGGTCGGCTGTAGCATGCTTCCAGTTAATATCTGGCTCCTGAGGTCCTCTGATACCCGGTAGGTTTCCGAGCACAAGATCATAAAGCGGCTTGTTCATACATAAGGCTGTGATTTCTCCAGTAAAGTACGGTGTATCTACGTGGAGTTTGGCCTCTGGCACATCAATTACAGAGCCATCAATAAGCAGGACTCTGCTACTCTTTCCAGTCAAACTCCTGATCAGGAACTAAGTCTCTTCGGATAATTGCAGTATTGCTGCCCGTATCACGAAGAACCCTAATTGTTCGACCGAGAACTTGCCCTTCAACTACTGGCATTCCTTCAACCAGAAAAATGGGTTTTCTTTGATCCGGTTTCTTATCAAAAGTGTCACGATTTTTTCCTTTCTTGTGTTTTCCAGCTGGGTGACAAAAAGAAAAATCATCGCGGTTCTCATTGACCACGCAGGCTGAACTTTTCTCTTTATGCGCCTTCGTGCTCCAGCAGTTGTCGCTCTTGTGACCAACCTTCCCACAGAACTTGCACTTCGTCACTTCTTTAGCTGGGTTGCGACATTCATGAGTTTGATGCCCAAGGCGCTTGCAAAGCATACACCTTGGTGGGGGTTTTCTCGGAGCGTCGGTGGGATTCCTAGTGTCGTCTATTGCGTCCTCCGGAACCTTCCCGAGATTCGATAAGTTCTGAGCTTCAATGAACCGATCAGCCGCATCAGCTAGCTCTTGGAGTGACTTGCATTCTCGTTCTTTCAGGAATATAGTAAGCTTTGGATGGCAACACCGGATAAACTGTTCGGCGACCATGTGGTCTCGAAGGCTGTCGAACGTTCTGGACACGTTAGCCATGTCAATCCAGTGGTCGAAGTACCCTGAAAGCCTAGCAGCAAACTGTCTCCCGGTTTCTCCATCCTCTGCCCTTGCCTTGCGAAATTTCTCCTGATAACCTTGTGCAGTGAAGCGAAACCTCTGCAGCAAAGCTTTCTTTACTTTCTCGTAGTTTAATGAATCAGCGGCAGTCATTCGGCCAATTACTGTTAGCGCTTCACCACTCAAACACATGCTCACAGCTAATGCCCACTTCTCTTGTGGCCAATCTTGTCCTGTTGCCACGCGCTCGAACCTTTGCAAGTACGCATGCAAATCATCGCGGCGCTCATCAAACAACGGAAGCAACTTTTGCGGGTTGAGAACTGAAGAAGCGGCACTCGGAAGAGACATCGAATCAGTGTTGATTCGTGCGGATTCACTCTGAGCTCCTTCTTGGAGCTTCAATTTAAGCTCAAGAATTTGTCGAGTTCTTTCGTCTGCTTCCTTACTTGCTTCTCTCTCCGCAGCTCGTTCCGCTCTTTGTTTTGCCTGTTCATTCTCAATCCACGTACGCAATTCCACACCGGACAATCCTAGCTGTGATCCAATAGCGGCTAATCTTTCTGTATCCATCGTTTAGTTCTCTGTGAGCATGCACTCGAGGGAGGATAATTTCCTTCGATGATTTTACGAGCGGTATCCTGGCAGGCTCGCCAGATTGTGATGAGAATGATGGTGCAGTGATGTTAGATTGGTGATGAGACTGTAATGAGGTTTGGGCCCAGGACCACTCACCAAGGAACGCAATCGACCACTCGAGTGCACACAAACACAGAATATATATTAACAGCAAAAAACGTACAGACTTCACGATGGACATGTAATTAAGTTATGCTAACGCATGCAGTCCCGAAGCTGCTACTATAGAGTGTCCTGTCATATAATATAATGTCTCTCGCCGTGCGTTCCCTTTGCGTGAAGTCCGTTGACGCGTAGAGGCCGATGTCGGTCCCGAAGGGTCGGCTGACGGCTGGACGACGTCACCATGGGCCTACCCACGGTATCATGGGATCTACAGCTGCAGCAGCGACGGAAGCAGCCACAGCCGTGGTAGCCGTGCAACAGCTCTCGCTACTGCTCTCGCCTCCGGCAGCAGGCTGGTCGTGGCAGTGGCCCGGGAAAGCGACCACCTCGCCTGGCTCCCTGGACCGGTTGTTCAGCAGGAACACAGGCCCTTCAGGCTCCCTGGACCGGTTGCCCCGCTCGCCTGGCTCTCTGGACCGCGGTTGCCCCGCTCACCTGGCTCCCTGGACCAGTTGCCCAGCAGGAACGCAGGTCACCGGCATCCGAGAACGAGTTACCTCGTTCGCCTGGCTCCCTGGACCGGTTGCCCAGCAGGAACACAGGTCCTTTGCGTCCAAGGACGGCGCAGTGGGCGTTCTGGGTTCTCTGGACCGGGCGTCCAGCGAGAACCGGCTGGCCTTCAACGCCGAGCAGCTCCGAACACTTGCACGCACCACGCGCCACGCGCCACACGATCACACCACTTCGTCATCGCCCCCGCACGGCGAACACGGCAATGTCTTTTTGTTTTTCGCGCGCTTCCGTCCATATCATGACAACCTGCATGCTCGTTCGGCTCGTTCGCGGCGGTCAGCACTGGCGTAGGTGTCTAGTAACTGACGGCGGAACTCACGCCACGACGTCAGTTGCTGCTCACGGTTTTGGAACCATGTGAGCATTTTGCCTGGTCTTCCAGGCAAAAGTAGGCACTTCGAAGTTTAGTTGCGTCCTCCCATTCGTTGTATTCGGCCACGCGCTCGAAGTCGGCCATCCAGTCTTCGACGTCTTCGAAGACCTTGCCATGGAACGACTTTGGAGCCCGTGGATTTTGAAGTGTGTACCGGTTCCTCATTGCGGTGCTTTCCATAGCGGTTGAGATGGTCTAAAGCGCTGCGGGGTCTTCAGGAGGCAGTCCCCGGATCCAGCGGCTGGCCCGGTGGATTGGCGTATCGATTGGCACGGGGGTAGTGGTTCCACTGCCAGAAGGGGTCTGCGACATGGGTGAGGAATACCCAGCACCTCCACCACTTTGTCACGTGCCTTGTGAGAGAACGGGCGACGCGACGTTTATTGAGGGTAGCGGCTCCTGAAAAGCACGGCGCTGGAAGCTAGCCGTTGTTGTTGTTGTTGTTGACCTGAGTGGTTGTGGCGCATACCCACAGTGGGGGATTGGCCATGAATCGGGTGGTTATATTCAGTGTATAAAAACAAGGAAATTAACTAATAGAATACCGGAGTTTAGATTTTGTGAGAGACGAAAAAAACTAATTAATAATAGGTTAAAAAAGAAATAAATGAATAAAAGAAAACTATGGTGGGAAAGGTGACAATAAGTTTAACATGGTAATCGATTTGATTGAATGAGATAACTTTGGATTGCCAAGCAAGCATTTCTGTTTCTGAACCCAATAATAGAGGCTCCAAAAGATGGAATTACAGGTTCCGATAAATCTAGGCCAATATTGCGAAGCGGGATTTCCAGTAGTATTTTCCTTATTGCTGAAAAACGTCTACAAGACAACAAGAAATGGTCTATTGTCTCCGCTTCGCCACAGAATGAGCATCGAGCGGGCGGAGAAGCTGGCGCACTTCTTTCTTCTTGCCCGTGCCTGCCTCTTAGCGCTGTACCCACTTCTGCTGATGGCAATATATACAACATTGATGCCTTCAGGTATCATATGTGGGTTTATTGACCAGTTGCCTTAACCCTAGACAGATCACGGACTCGTTAGCGGTGGCACACATCCGCAGCCAAGGTATTTGTGAATGGTGGCGCTGGCTAACACTTACAGGGTTAGTTCTAGTAGTAAAACACAAATACCCCAGAAAGTGCATGGGAAAACTGCGCCGTGAGCTCAATGGTAAGAGCATCGCACGCGTAATGCGAAGACGTGGGATCGTTGCCCTGGTGTCTTTGTTGGCTTCTTATGATATATATATATATATATATATATATATATATTCTTCGGATTCGGTGTTTAATAAATTAAAAGTGCAGGTGCGCGTAGAAAAGCAAAAACACTTAATTTCGACGTATCGGCTGGGAGTCTGGCCTTCATCAAGAGTGCAATTGCACGCACACAGAGCTCAATTTATACATTTTTTCTTTAAAAAAAAAGAAAAAAGCGGTACCTGGTCTATGACCACAAGCACGTGTACATTTAGTGACGTCATGCATACCAACACGTACATCGACTCATGTCAGAATCAATTGACATAGGAGAGAGAGAGAAATCAACGGGACTACAAACTTCGGGCGCACATTCAGTGGCGGTGGCCTAGCAGTAGAGCATCCGCCTCGTATGCGGGAGGTACCGAGCTCAAATCCCGGTGCCGCCGAGAACCCACCTGTTTTTCCTAATGGGTAGAGGCGTTCCCTGGCCTGGTGCTCGGCTCTCGTGGGGGTTCACATCTCCGTAGAGGGTCCAATAGACATTTCTGGTGTTGTTTCTGGGCGCCTCTTGTCCAACCAACGACGGCCTTGTTAAAGAGCATCCGCCGCGGCTGTGGGAGGTAAGTGCTGCCGCCGTGTACCTACCGGTAAAATAAGTACAAGCGCGCTCCCGGCCTGGTGCTCGGCCATTATGCGACCTCAACGCTTGGAAAGGGATGTTTGTCCTCAACCCGAGGGCGTCCTCACCTCAATGCTTGGGGCGCCACATGGGAAATGACCGCCATGGGAGTGGCCCAAACATCAATTTTCTGTGGAAGTTAAGTTTTGTCAGTGATAAACAATGCTTCGGTTTTTGTTTGTAGCCGGCGTCAGAGCGCCCGGTGCGGAGTTGTCTCTCCCCCTTTATCAGGGTTTCTGCCCACAGGGTTCGACGGGGTTTGCATGGCATGGGCTCCTTTCTTCGTGAGACCGCTTTTAGTTACCCATTGCGTATGATTCGCAACGTAGATAACTCAAAACATTTTGGACCAACCGTGGTTGCTCATTGGCTATGATCTTGGGCTGCTGAGCACGGGGTCACCGGGATGGAATCCCGGCCACGGCGGCCGCATTTCGATGGGGGTGAAATGCGAAAACACCCGTGTCCTTAGGTTTAGTTGCACGTTAAAGAACCCCAGGTGGTCCAAATTTCCTGAGTCCCCCACTACGGCGTGCCTCATAATCAGAACTTGTTTTGGCACGTAAAACCCCATATTTAAAAAAAAACATTTTAGTTAAAAAAACGAAAGAAAAAAAATCTGTGAAGATGAAAAAAATGTGATTTTGGTTCAAGCCAAGTCATAGCTCATTTGCATACAGTCGATCTGTTTATGTTTAGCGTTTTTTGTGTGCCGTGGTGCGCAGGTCGTGCTTTGAACGTGCGTGACCCTTGTGATAAAGCAAAATCAGCACGCTTGAGTTCTCGGAGTTTTATTTATTTATTTAATTTGGCGACTAGGGGGCTGGTCATGATATGTCGGTGGAGAGAGAGAGATGACCTGCTAATGAGCAGCAAGGAGCTTTATAGTTGAATTTCCACGCTACGCCAAGCAGTTCCTGTAGCAGGTGATCCCGCGCTTCGTACTCTTGCTCCGTTATGGATCTAGTGAGGGGATTAAACGCACGGGCCAATTCAATAAAAACCGAATCAGATTCAGCGTTTCTACGTGCGTCGCATCGTTAGCGTCGGCACAACTGGCTTGCTGACGTAAGGCCCGTTGCGTATACGTTAAACTAAAGCTGTCAACTAACATAGCTGCTTCCCGAGGCGAGAGGTTGAAAATTGCACTAACGGTGCTGCCAAGTACCGATTAAATGACAGCGAGCGCGTGTGCATTCACAAATGAAGTAGCATGTCTGAGCAACAATTGTATACTCAGTGCATCGATGAAAAGCTTAATACAAAGGATACCAACCCGAGGTGAAACCTTTGTCTTTCGTTTTGGTTTCGTTATGGAGTGAAAAAAGTGAGAAAAAAAAACACTATCATAACGTTCTTGTTCAGTTACGGCTTGTGCAAGAAGACCGTGTTTCTTGTATTTTTTTTCTAGTTTCATTCCACTTAAATATCTTGGGAAGAACGATCAAAGGCAAAGTTGGGGATTCGCCAGACCTTAAGTTCCGTACTTCACTTAATGGAAGGCGAGGGGAACAGACGAAAGAAAGAAAGAATTTGCAACCAAAAGGTTTCTCCCGACAAAGCTTTTAAATCGCAGCTTTTTTTTTTTTTTTTTTTTGCCGCTTCGGGCACTTCGAACGTATATTTTAACCAATACCGACTGCACTGGTGCACACTGACGCCAAAACGCCGCGATCCCACAACTCATGTAAATCGTGCCACAAGGTGTATGAAATTACTTGTACGGTGGTTGGTTTCGATCCCATGGAGTTCCCCCAGCGCAGAAGCCCGAAGCTCTAACCCTTATAGGTCACGGACGCATGCCTAACAAAGGGGGTACACAACACCCTCACGATTTTCCCTCGTGCAAGCCAGCGCTTTGAGACACTTGGCACGTTAGAAGAGTCTCGTAGCAATTATATATAAAAAAAATTGGAAGGCGATTCGAAGCCCTGGTTGACGTCGATCAAAGACAACGTCTTGCTGAGCGAGTTGGGAGTTGAGAATGGGGTTATGAACTATATACAATGTTATGAGAGCCGTGCTGGAGCCAGAACCTTCGACCAACGTCAACCAGAGGTTGAATCGCCGTACATCTTTATTGAGGGTATGCATCACTTCGGTCAGCAATTAATTCGGCTGCTGCATGGCAACGCGAAGGCGAGTAGCGAGCGAGCGAGCGAGCGAGCGTGCGCCGTGCTCGTTCCATACCGCTACCCCGATGTACCAAAATTTCGTGCACGCGAGCGCTATGTAGCGCTCCTCCACGTCTTGAAGATGGAGTCAATGTGCACGGCAGTCGATCGTATCACCCCTCGCGTGAGGTGAGAAGGAATGCATTACCTTTGGGATCAGCCCACATTTTTAGGCTGCACTATCTCGGGGTTCGGCACACCAAAGAGGCTAGCAACACACACACGGTAAAGTGAAGGTAACACGGTAAAAAAGACAATGTCTTTAAAACGTGAACGCGCACATCTTATAGCTGACGATGAAGATTTAAGTCATAGTATGGGTTCGTCGCCGAACTTCGCTGCGGGACTCTCTTCGTACTTTGGTGCTGTGGCGCGTTTATACAAGGTCGAGCACGTCGTGTCTTGGGATTCAGCACATTTTATACCACCCGCCGTGGTTGCTCAATGGAAATGCGGCCACGGCGGCCGCATTTCGATGGGGGCGAAATGCGAAAACATCCGTTTACTTAGATTTAGATGCACGTTAAAGAATCCCAGATGGTCGAAGTTATTCCGGAGTCCTCTACTACGGCGTGTCTCAAATCAGATCGTGGTTTTGGCACGTAAAACGATTAACTTTTTAAAACATTTTATACTGAATAAAACTTCGTCCACTATGGTGGCTGGAGTTGCGCGTTCCGTCATTGAAATCTGCAGCGTGTCTCTCGTCGTAATGCGTAATTTTGCCTTGCTGGCTCAAAAAGCTTCGCGTACACCGATTCCACAGAACATGGAATCTGGATAATCTTATTCTCTTCTTGCTTTGAAGTGGCAGGAAACGCATCTGGTTAAATCTGCCCATGCTCCAACGATATCAGTGCGGTACAGCATGTTGGCACTATAAAGGCCGAGCTCGTTTCCGGCGCTTGCTAGGAACAAGAAAGATATGTTACCTTATCACCTGTCAATGCTTCTGTTCATTCTGTAGCTTCCGATAAAAAGGTGAAAAGCTAACGTCACAGCAGCTATATATACACTACGTATATACCGCACCATTGCCGCCAGCTTCGCACTACATCGACAGAAATACAGTGAGGCGCTTTCACTTCTTCCGTGTCCGCTACGCCGACTACTGCGTGAGTTTCTGCGAAGGCACACCTACCTGCTGATTCGCATCAATCCAAGTTCTGCTACGCTTTCAAACCCCGGCTTTTCGAGCTGAAGCTTCCATGACTGAACACAACAAGGCAGTGATTGCAGCTCGTTGTGCGTTCGACGCACGTCTTCTGCGTGGGCGCGGCGCCCCATGGTTCGGCGTTGGCGGCATTGATCAGCGACTCCGTGGCCAAGTTATCGGGAATAACAGGGAGATACTTCCTTCTGCGCCAAACCGCGTTTCGACACCGCCGTCTTCACCGCCGCCCCCTTACTCGCAGGCGCTGCCTGCCGTCTCCGCGGAGATGCCGTCCTCTGAAGACGACGTAACGCGCACTGCGAGTCCTACAGGACGCATCCGCCCGACGCAGCGGGTGCGGTTCTCCGATATTGAAGGCAGGTGGATATACGACCCGGACGAACAGACGTCGCAAAGGTGTCCGGACTCCGGCTCTTGGGACAGGGAGTGTCGACGGTCGCAGTTCCAGTGGAAGCAGAGGCCGAACTCTTTGTTCGCGTGTGCGTTGCTTTCACTGCTCAGTTTCTTTACACTCGTGCTGCTGTTGCAGCTTTTTACTCACGCCTTGCCGATTTTTACACCCGGGCAAGAGCCGCCAAATGGAACGCGTGTCTGAGTTCAGCAAAACGTGCGTAAAGACTTTGCATGTGTTGGACAGACGTGCCAGACAGTAAAAGTGTGACGTGGTGGACTGCGGAGTGCGTGACATTGGCTGTAAATGCTTGCGCAACTTCACTTGTATGTCGTGAGACGGCAGATTTGGCGTTAAATTGCAGACAAAAATGCAAAATCTCTGTTGTATTGCAGGAATCTTTAGTGATGTCGTATTCTGTTAAAGCTCAGCAGGCTTTAGTTAGATTAACTTGGCCAGAACAGAAACGATGTTTTTTAATGGCGTGACGTTTTATGCTATCCATAAGCAAAGCTCACTTGCCGAATTCACATGCCGTTCATATCATCCTGTGTGGCGTGCCATACACATTTTATTCATAAGTGCAAGTGCGGTTTAGATTACTAGCTCATTTTAAGCTAGTTTGTGCGCTCTGTATAGAGGGTATACAATAAACCATCCGATGAAAGAGTGTCACAAGTGCATTCCATCAGGCGTTTTCGGTGTTGCAGGCTTTGTCTCGCAATGACTGCAGTTGTATAGTTTGAAGTTTTGATATGACAGCGCTTTAACAGGGCGGCGGCTGAACAACCAGAAAAGACTGAAAATGAAAATGTTCCCCTGCACTTACAGTTGCCCCAGAAAGTAAAGTAGCACGCGAGTGGTTGCCGAACTGCATTTCCATGCGCTACCGTTGGCAGCGCGTACTACAAAGTATGCGCAAAAAAAAAAAAAAATAGGTGAGCGTGCTATACGCTGTTGTCCACAACCTCATCAATGCCTTAAGCGAATGAGTGCTGCCGCGCTGTTTCGAACGGTCGACGCTGGGGGAGCTGTTTGCTCTTGCAGCAATCATTTTATCCGCTCTACGGATCGGCGGCAAGCAGCTCTTCCAAGAATCGTTTGCTTTTGCCCCCTGCACGTGCGGCGCGAGTCATTGCCCTAGCTTTGTTTCTCTAGGCACGCGACGATCACCCTTCTCAGCAATCGGTGATGGCCGTTGTCCCACCATCGCCGGGAACGCTGTGGTGATGGTGGCGCCGCCGCAGTTCGGCGATTTACAGTCACAATAGACTCCGTTGTACGTGCGGTCAATTAGAATGCTTAAATGCTTAATTCAAAAGTACAGAAGAACTTGTAAAAAAAAGAAATTCAGAGGCCCCCCCCCCCCCCTGTCGAGAAAATGGGGGGGGGGGGGGGGGGGTAAGCGAGGCCTGTGGCAAACGACACTGTCGCAGGCATTCCGCTTCGTTTGCCCTAACTCAGGGTCGGCGGCTCTTCGCTGACGTTTCGCCTGGGCTTCGGAAACCCTCACGCTAGAATAGGACGACAAGCTTCGCTTACCCCCATTTTCTCGACAGGGGAAGAGCTGGTGATTTTGTCTCTTTCGGTCCCACGTCTGGCAATGGTAGTTCAAGGGGGCGTTACTGGTCCCCGAGCCCACAGGGGTATGTGCCATTGAGCTTGGACCCTTGCTGCACTATCACCAAGATCGGCCCACTTTTCAGCGTGATAACACCACCACCACAACCGACACATGTGAGCCTGTAAAGCTTCGTTTAAAAATTTTGACAGCACAATTATTTCTTCAGCAACAAAGCTCGGGCAGTGGCTCGATCACGCCGCGCGTGCAGGTAGGAAACGCACCTGGCAAAAGCTGCTTGCCGCCGATAAATTGTTGTGGCAAAAAATGCTCCTCTAGCGTTAACCGTCGATTGTTTCACCTGAACAGTCGATGAGGCCGTGGTCTAAAGCGTATATCGCATGGCCACAGCAGATTTCTTTTGCGCGTGATCCGCAGTATGTCGTGCTGCCGCTAGCACACGGAGATGCAATTCGGCTAGCTCTCCCCAACTTTAATAATAATAGATCAGGAGCAATGGGAGACCGTGCTACTCAGCTCTGACCCGCATGCTCAAGCAAGACTAGTCCAAATGGCTGAAGACACCACCGCGGCCCAAGGGCTGCCGGCCGCCGTCTAAAGGGGGGAGGGGGGAGGCTTCTAGTCATTAGTCATTACCCCCTCCTCTAACCATATTTTGGGCAAAATAAAGTTATTTCTCTCTCTCTCTCTCTCTCTTGCTCTGGGGCACCTGTGCAGTACCTAGGTTTTGTGCTACCTCGCATTACGTTGTCGCAGCATATAAGAGTACGACAGATGCTTGCAATGAGCTGTTATGGTAAAAGCATTCGCGTAAAGCCCCAGACTGTTTTGTGTTCAATCAGTGGCCGTTTTGATATCAAGAGTACTTGAACTTCAAATGACGTAGAGGAGGAGGAGGGAAAACTTTATTTTCGTCAGATGCAGAGTTATTTAAATTACTGGGTTTCTTCTGCTAGGCGGCGTGAGGTGGCCGTAAGCCCTTGACTTTTGGCGACCTCCAAAGCCCTTTGAGGCCACTACCAGTTGACAGAAGTGGGCTTCGGTTACAATTATGTGAGCGAATTAGATACTTTCTTCGCTTCACATGCGGTAGGAAGCGTAAGTGAGGAGCAGCAGTGAAACGCGTGGGCAGCGGAAACATTGGCGTATCCTGCCAGGATAGGATGACATAGTGCTGTTTGATTTGTACAGTCGACCGAATCTTTAACAGTACCGCGCGAGCGTCGACTGGCCAAGCGGTCAGAGCCTTCTAACGGCGCGAAAAGACGAGATCAGCAAGAGTAGCGCATGCGCACCAAGTTCACTCGAAGAGCAAGTTTCGTCTGCTATATATGCTATTCCCACCAGCACGACACAGCCCCTGGCACGATTAATTGGGTGCAAGCTTCCCGGCTTATTGGAGAGAGCAGGAGCGTGTGCCCCGGGCTTGCCTCCATTTGACCCACCCCTTTTTTAGCATGTGCTGCTCTAGTGCGCATGCACAGGAAAATAATGAACAAAACTTGCAAAGCTGCAATGCAACTGTATCGTAGGGGCAAGAAGGAGTAGTGCAAGAGATGATTATGAACTTTTCGATCTAGCTTCAAACGTGATGCATCAACGATTTCTAATTTTTTGCGTGCTTTCATCTTTATCTTACAATACGCATAGTACGTCTGACTACGGCGGGATACGTTATAAAAAGAACGCGTCCGGGTTCACGCGCGCTTGCTGTCTCTGGTAAGCAGGGAAGCTTCCACTGAATTAATCGCGATAGGGGCGGTGTCATGCCTGGGCGAAGAGCCTGACGAAACTTTCGCTTCCAGTGAACTTTGTGCGCATGCGCTACACTTTCTGATCTCCTCGCTTCGCGCTGTTAGAAGGCGTTGACCGGCCGGCCAGTTGATGCTCGCACGGTACTGTTAAAGAATCAGTCGAGTGTACAGACGTGAGCAGCCTTGTTTAGAATGCCGCAACGGCGGCTTCCGGGGCTCTCCGGAGCCAGCCAGCGACGTCTAACGCTAGTTGCTGGGTCCGACCAGCTCCTACCGTTAGACGTCGGACTTAGAAGCTAGCGTTAGACGTCGCTGGCTGGCTCCGGAGAGCCCCGGAAGCCGCCGTTGCCGCGTTCTAGACAAGGCTGGCTGCTCACGTCTGTACATTACTGGATATATAGACGGTGGTGACTCACGGCAACAGCCATTCTTATTCTTGCTTTTGGCCAGGGGGAGAACAGCGTGCCCTAATTTTTTTGATTTCGCAATATAGTGTTGGACATTATATCTATATTTCGAACAATAGCAACGTCATGTGACGCAATTATAGCAGAATTAGGATATAATTGTTTCTCTGATTTGCAATTTTCATCTTCCTGCGTTTCTTTCACTTGGTTGTTTCGTTTGCTGCGCAAACAGGCGGTGCTATCGCAGTTGGCGACGTATGCAGCCTCTTTACCGATTCGTCTCACCCACAGTATAACAGTTTAGGTGTTGACGCTCTCCACGGCGGAGAGCCGTCCATATGCTACAGTGCTCCCACTGTCACCGCGGTTAGCGGGTGTACTGCTATGTTCAACTGGTATATCCTCCAGCTAAACGGGAATCGCGTCACGAGCGCAAGTTTCTCCCCTGACGCCTGGTAGGCCATGCTTCTGAGAAAAACATTTTTTTTTAATTCAAGGCAGCTGCCATGGCAACACTTTTGGTGATGCTCGAGGGGAAGACACCATATCCCGCTTGCCGTCTGCTGTGCGCTAGACGAGCACGTGATTTTCTCGGCAGATGCAAGAGGAAACGAGTTGTTTGCTTTTGCAGTCTCCTCCGTTCTAATTGCTATCATTTCCAGCCTCTTTCTTCTTGTAACGGCAATTTATTTTTGTGTGTGTCATTCTTCACGTATTACTTAAGCGCCAGCAGCGCATCCGTGTTGCATAAAACTTTACCCCATTCCGTTAATTCAAGATACGTTACCCAGCACGCCATAACACGCGGCTGTTGCGTTTCCGCAGTACATTAACAAATGTGCCTTATTTCTCATTTTTATTAGCAACTTTTGCGCAACAAAAGATGCAGTACACAAACAATATTGCAGAGCTGAGTATCTCATATCTACAGTACAAACTGCACATTCTATAGACGCATTAAGTACATAACAAAGCTTACAATTTCTGGATAGCAAAAGTCATGCTCTTTTGTTTGAAATGCTTGTTGAAAAGATGAAGGCAGCACATTTCGCATACCCTGGCACATGCAGACAAGCCAGTGATTCATGGGAGGTGGAGTTGTCCGTGCTGGGGCTGTAGTCTGAAAAAAAAAGGGGGGGGGGGCGCCTCCGCTTCATTACAGAGGCAATAAGTTACATGCTTACACAACACAACTGCTGGAACAAATTTCATCACTGTTTCCGCAAAACAGTGCTTTCAATTCATGTAGGACACCTCATTATATTTTGTTGTAGGATTTATGCTAAAGGCATATGGGGCACAAACATTTAACATGCCAAGTTGCAATTTTAATTGCTGCTATATTGAAATAACAGGTTTGGTAATACTGCTTTCTCAACAGCTGTCTCAAAGTACTTGTTATCAGTTTCTTAGAGCTAAATTATTGTCATCCATGAATTAATCATTTACTTATAAATGAGGCACTGATGGATTACTTTGTTCAACCTTTTGTTTAGTCCCTGTCTTCCTCGTTCTGCATGTAGAATGCCTACTACAGGAAGAACGAGGAAGACAGGTACAATACCAAATACAGGAATGGGCTATATCTAGACCTTGCGCCTGTAACATGCCACCGGTCAGCTGTCTATAAACACTTCCTACTCTAGAATTGGTGCTGCACAGGGGAACAAAAATTTGCGGCAACGCCGTAGCGTGCAGCACGCCGACGTGAGAACATTCGAACGCACTGCGCAGCAGCGCAACTTGCAGCGAAGGTAACCTCGCTCATTCTCTCCAAAATCTGCACATCTGCTTAGTGCTCAGTTAACAACGGCGAACATCTCGGGAGAAAATCCGATAAAGAGACACAGACAAGCAGGCTGTTTGGCAACACACAGAAAACTTCGCTTTGTAAGGTAAAAAGCACCCGGCGTCGTAGCAGGTAACGCGAACAGCGTTTGTAGTCCTTTTTGCCCCTGCGAAGGGCACCTTCAATTGGTTTCCGCACCTCTCGAAGCTGTAGGCGGCTTGCGATGTCTAACCGAGAAGAAAGGACAAGCGCATTGTGCTCTTACCAAACGACTTCGTTCGTGCAACATGAATTCAAGCATTTTCAGCAAAGATAAATTCTTATTTTTAAAAATTAAATTATGGGGTTTTACGTGCCAAAACCAGTTCTGATTATGAGGCACGCCGTAGTGGGGGACTCCGGAAATTTGGACCACCTGGGGTTCTTTAACAGCAGTCGCCGAGATATAACGAGACAAAATTTCCGTCACTGGGCTATATAGCTAGCACTCACTCGACTCCGGAGCTGCTGCCGATAGGTATAGCTTCAATGATGTCCTTACACCCCATAGACAAAGGTACCACGTACGGAAGACCCTTCCTTTCGTCTTATAGTCGTTTCAATAACGTTCACGGCTATTCGCTATATATCTCCGACTACTTAAAAAGTTTGCTTACCTTTAAGTAAGAAGTGGTCATTCTGTCCCTCCCCGTGTTGGCCCAACATGGAGCCGCGTAGAACGCTTTGTGGCCTTTCTTCTGTTTACCTTACATTCCTTTCATTAAATTACTTGACATTCTCATTCGTATGCGTTGTTACTTCCTATTAGTTTATTTCTCCTACCAAAGGTGGTTGACTTCCGCCAAAGGTCATGGGTTAGATTGCCGTAATTAACTTGTTAATCTTAATTAACTGCACCCTAATTAACTTTGCTTTAAGTAAACCTAAACAAAAAAAAACACAAAAAGAGAAAACAGTAAGGAACAGATTTTTTTTTATTTCCACACATAATTTCGTCATTTTACATATTTATTGGTAGGTTGTAAAGATAGAGTCAAATACGCAAAATAAATTTAATGTTCCGTTGGCAACCCCAAACATGGCGACGCGCTATTGCCAAAACCGAGACTAGCCCAGCTGTCCACCCAGTGGCTGTCCATCCAGCGGCAGTGTGAGGCTCTGATTTTTTTGTGTCCTTCCGACTAACCTTGACGATGATCAATACAGGTCCCACTCGACGCAATGCCAACGTTGCAGGCATACTATTTTATTAGGCAAAATCTATAGTTGTGGAAAAGGAAAGCACCCGCCATGTTGGCGTATAGTGGCTATGGAGTGCGCTGCTAATTCCAAGGGTGCGGGATTAAATCTCGGCCACGGCGGACGCATTTCGATGGGGGCAACATGCAAAAGCGCCGTGTACCGTGCATTGGGTGCACGTTAAAGTAACCCAGGGGGCCAGAATTAATCCACAAGTCCCTCACTACGGCGTGCCTCATAAACATATCGTGGTTTTGGCACGCAGAATTTGATTAAAAAAAGAAAATGAAAGCTCATAGCTTGATAAATTCATATGGGGATAAAAGTGTCAATATTCGTAATGCTCATTCCGATTTTTTTTTACTGTGTTACCATGGTTACTGCTGCCGACTTTGCAATGATGCAGCTACTTTTGTGAGCGCCTACCATCACCGAGCAGTGGGCTCTTGCCTTGACGTATCGTCTGCGTGAAGAGCAAGGTAATGTAGCAGATAGCGGCGATGACGTGGGTGTTGGTATGTTGCGGACATGACAGTTTTGTAGCAGCAACGTCATCAGTAAACCGCTTTTTCCTTGCTTCTTTTTTGTCTGGAGAATTATAGGAAATTTCGTGCCTCACCGTGCCACGCCAGCTCGCACAAGCCAGAGAGGAGGAAAGACTCGCCGGAAGCCCTTTCCTCGTCGCCCGATGAAAAGGTGTATATTGAATAATTCGGCAACACATACTACAACCTTTGCACACTCTAACTCTAATTAATGTCTAACAAGCCCCGGTCGACTGTGGCGTCTGACTAAATGTTGCACCGCAACATGTGTTATTAGTTCACTCACGTGATTTCTGACGCATATAGTAGCAAGCGATTTAACTGTGCGGAAACCGCAAGCACGGCGTTTTCAAGCGAAACTTGTGTTGCCTCACAAGTGTCGGTGGTGGTGGTAGTGTCACGATAAAACCCTATTGAAAACCCGTCGAAAACTCACGTCTCGTTCGCTTGGTATATACCAAAATTGGCATAGAAGGGTACGAATGTATAACTAACATGACGAATAGGTCATGACATCAATAACATCACAGGCTCGTCAGTTACGTCACGATTAACGATAATAAAATCGCGTGTGGCGCATACCCGCATTGGATATGCGGGTATGAGCCAGGGACAAGAAAGAAAGAAAAAAAGAACGAAAGAAATCACGTGTGGCTCATACCGGGGCCGCACGGAAAGGGCTCGTCGTCGATGTGCCGATTCTAGCACGAGGAATCCGAAGCCCAGGTGAAACGTCCGCGAAGAGCCGCGGACTCCGAGTTGCGGGTGCGCGATGTTGAGGCCAAACATCACCGAGGAGCCGCCGACCCTGAGTTTAGGGGAAACGAAGCGGAACGCCTGCGACAGCGTCGTCTTGCCACAAGCTCCGCTTTCCCCCCATTTTCTCGATAGAGAAAGGGATGGTGATTTTTTTTTTTTTTTGCAGTAGCAAGAGCTGTTAATTGCGTTTCGGAAATAACTGTGAAAAGGTACCCTGGAGTTTGAACTGCTAACCAATCAGAAACAGGCAACTGACGTCATCGGACGTGTATAAAGAATTCTGCAGAAGACCCTTATTTTTCCACATGTGTATGGTGCCCCTTCTGAAGATCCGGATAGCTGCGCAACGAAAATAAACGACTCTAATACTTGTCGAAAAAATGTAAATATCGTAACATGGAAATAAACAAAACTGCACATTGCATATATCGTGTGTTGTGTTCCATATAACGTGTTTTTTTTGTTTTTTTTTTACTTGGCTTCTGCGTCACGGTTTGGTATACTGTGGTGTTCGGTGCGAAAGCTTCCGTGATGGCGTGGGCGGAGCCTGTGGGTTGTTGTCGCTGCTTATGTACCTAGTGGCTGCAATGTCCCTCACTTCTAGAGTGTTGTAGTATTGTGTGGTGCACAACTGGCGTTGCAAACCTAAAAAAGCTGCATATGATTCAGAAGAGAGCTGTCCGGTGTATAGCAAATGTCCCTTACGTCTATCCTACATCTAAACTTTTTCTTAAACATGATATTTTACAAGTGTTTTGTTTATTTGACTACAGATTGACGATGATGTACACTCGGCCACAAAAAATTATGGGGCACGAGAGCGCGTGGCGAAACGATCCTCCTCGCCTACTGGCGGCTCACTCCTGGTGTCGAGAGCGACGCCTGCGCGCCTGCTCGTCCCTCCGTGACTGCAAGCGTGCATGTTTCTGCGGTTCTTCCTTGCGCGCCGGGGATATCCGAGTGCAGCCGCGAGGGGCTCCTCTTGCGATTAACGCTATCGCGGCTTCGACGGGCAAAACTATGTGAAGCGTGAGTTGGCGCGCGCCACACCGGTCATTTTTTGTAGAGTCAAGAGCGCGGATGCATATCGCCGGTAGCGAACGTAACAAGTCTTTTTTTTTCTTTTTTTTTTTTTGTACTGCGCCTTTTCGTGGCCAACGTTCGTTCTGGATTTCTTTTCACAGACGGGAGGTTCTCCCACAGCAGAGCTTGGCAGAAAAGGCACTCTATAGAAAGAACCAGGAAAGATGAAAATAAACTTTTTATTTGCGTTAAATCAACTAAGTTTTGCCCGTCGAAGCCCCCACAGCGCCAATCACAGGTGGTGGTGGTAAAAACTTTAATTCGTCAACCGAAAATGATTTATGAGATTACATGGGTGCGAAGTCTTGATGGCTTCGTGAGGTGGCCGTCAGACCGTCTCTTACGGCGACTTCTAAAGCCCACGTCACGGCCCGCAGTTGAACCGCAGGTTCCGAGCTGGTCACCGTAGCCTCCCACTGCTCTCGGTTGGATAGGTGCCATTCGGCTGTAGGTTTGAACTCAGGGCACTCGTGCAAGATGTCTGCTAAATCGCTTTGTTGGCCTCGCATAGCGTACATTCGGGGGAGTCTATCCCTGGGTAGACTATGGATAGTTTGTACGGGTTGGGGAAGGCGTCTGTTTGGAGTTGCCTCCACGTCGCCGGCTGGTTTTTGGTTAAGGATTTGTCAGGGGGTGGGTATTCGAGTCGTTCGTTTTCATAGTATTGCGTAATTTCGTAGTAGGTTGTCATGCGCTCTTTTGCTCCTCGCAGGATTGGTTGGCTCACAAGAGGGGCCCCTCGGGGCTGCACTCGGATATCGCCGGCGCGCAAGGAGGAAGCACAGAAACATGCACGCTTGCAGTCACGGAGGGACGCGCATGCGCGCAAGCGTCGGTCTCGACACCAGGGGTGACCCACCAGTAGGCGAGGAGGACCGTTTCGCCACGCGCTAGCGCGCCCCGCAATATTTTGTGGCCGAGTGTACAAATGCTTCCTCCGTTATAACAAAAACAACTCTCTCTAGATAGCGAACTTGAAAGAAAATTCGTGTATTAAGAATTCGAGGTTCAAAGAACCATGGGCTGTGCCCACCCCCAGAGTATACGGTTATCCACAATCATTACGTTACACAATGCCTGTACTAATAAATAAATTATTCAAGGAGGACTTTAATCCTTTGTGCGCTTCTGCTACAGCCATTAAGTGTTTTTGTCGGGACAAACTGTCCTATAATAGCAGTGTTCTCTTACTCTATTATTCGAATGAAAGTTGTTTTTATTTTCTTATTTGTCTATGCAATGTAAAACCGTGTTCTTGTATGCATATTGACTGTGATCAGTGTTCTACGTATTTGTCATCTATAATGACGTTCGTTCTCCGCGACAGTTGTACTACCATGTAATAGGGATTCGGGACCTCAGTCAAGTCGCTGCTGCGACTTTTAGTCCCCTCCCCTCTTTTTTGACGAAGGAAAATAAAATGGAATGGAATGGAATGTGCTCATCGTTGTTTTGGTCATCCTGAAACGGCCACCTGGCCCAAAAGCTGACTCTTCCCTACTATTTTCAAGAAATCCTTCGTTCCGAATTGTAGTTCGAGATATTCTAAACTTGTGCTGGCTTCCATTCACGCTTAGCGCCACTCAGTGCTATGCATGACGAGATGAATGAAAAAAAGGAAATGGGAGATTATAAAACGGGCCCCTTAGTTGGCGAACACGTGCAGCAGAAACTGGGCTGCTTCTTGCTTTCGATTGGACGAGGTAAGCGAGGTAGTTCTTGCAGTCGCTATGAAAGTAATTAGAGCTGATCTTCGTGTAGCATCTAGGCAAAGCTTATGCATATTGTATATACGTTTCTCGTATTTACAAAGTAATGTTTGCCCATTTATCGCCTCCGTCCGTTGTTTTGGCTGTTTTTCGCGTTATGATTTAATTTGCTTTGTTTTCAAAATGCCGTCTTGGAGGAAGCGTTCACATCAAACTTGCCACAGGTAAATGAACGTATATATCGAAATCAGGGCCTTCGTCTGAGATATGCTTCAGTCGCCATAGCACAAGGAAGACTTCTGAAAGATTCGGGTTCTTCCGTCACGCTTATTATTATTATTATTATTATTAATATTATTATTATTATTATTATTATTATTATTATTATTATTATTATTATTATTATTATTAGAATGACAAAAATATATATACCCTCAAGACCCAGGTGATCTTCCTTTCTTTAGCAACAGAAAGATTTTCAGCTTGAAAACCCATTATATACGCTGAGCAGATCATGCGTGCTAGGAAGCATAACATATCTGACCTTATCATCTTCACGCACATCTGGCTGTCTTTTTTTTTTCAGATAAAGGAATAAAAAGCGCACGTATCGGCCAGTATATATACCACCATTGTTATCTAATTCGCATTCCATCAGCGTCTTTACAACGGAGCACAGAAAGCAGTATAGGTAGGTGCTTTCACTTCCGCCGTGTCTACTGGGTTTGACTTCGGCGCCGGTTTTTGTGCTACTTCGTGGAGACAGACCTCGCGCCTCGCATTGCAAACGTTGCCGGCCATTGCTCCGCCTGAACGCCACCTATCACCTGCGATATGATCTGAAACTGTTTTTGTGAAGGCCCCATGCCGTTCTGCTGACTTCCATTAATCGAAGCTCTGCTACGGCTTCGAAGTCTGGCATTTCCTTTGCGAGTGATTCTATGGCCGAGTTCAACAGGGCATCCGGTATGTTCGCGACACATCTGCGCGGACGTGGTGCCAGACGGTCCAGCGGTGGCAACGATCAGCGGTCCCTTGGCCAAGGAAACGAGGACGAGAGGGGGATACCCATCGCGCCAAGAGGCTACATGCCACCGCCACGTTCACCGCCGCCCCCATACCGGGAAGTAGTGCTCGCCGTCAACGCCGAGGCGCCTTTCACTGAAGATGCTCTAGCTGCAAGAAACCTCGGTCACATCCGCCAGTTGCAGCGGGAGCTGTGCCCCGAGATCGAAGGGAGATCGATAGAGGATATGGACGAACAAGCATCCCGGAGGCACTCCGGTTGGGACAGATGGTATCGACGGCACCACATGCAGTGGAAAAAGCGGTACAGCTGCCTGTGGGTGTTTGCGCTTGTTTTGACGATGGGCCTCCTTGTGTTATTGATAGTGATGCTCTTTCTCTCCGTCGGCTTGGCCACGCCGCCCAAGGACTCACCCAGTAACGTGGGCAACTGAATTCTACAAGACTTCTACAAGGCTAGACCAAGTGCATGCACCCTAGACAGGTAGGGCATGACGCGGTGAACTGCATAGTGCGCTGCAGACAAACGGGTTTTCACCGTGCGATGTAGTATTATCGCGCCGGAATGAAGCGCGAATAGGAAGGAATGATGTATAGGGCACCTCTTAATTATGCTTACTTGAATTTGCTGTGAGCAATCACGGGGGGCGTCCCAAAGGTGTGAGTGCTAAGGCCCCAAAACTATCCACGAATGTATAACAGCATACTTGTGGAGACGTATGCATGGCTGCGGGATGCTTTACTTGTGTTTGCACTTCACTACGTCGTAACCTTGCGAGACTATGAAATTGGGGGTTTCGTTTCCGCCAGATAAACAACTGGTGTTAACTTGCGCTGCGTCGCCATCCGGGCAGTGAACTTGCTTTGTACTGAATGGACAAAAAAGAAAAAAAAAATGCTTAAACTTTATCATTCCATGTGCACGGGTCGAGCTTCAGATGAAGAAAAATATTGGTGAGATTGCGACGTAACTGTATTTTTTAAAGTAATGCACGCCTCCAGATTACATCTCCCGAATACCAATAGTGTTTTCTATTTGTAGTGTTTTACACTGCAGTATGCCTTCCAGCTGCGTTGATTCTCCCATATTTCTCAGAATTCAATTTTTACGTAGTGCATCCATTTTATTCATCCGTTATTAATTTTATTTTATCAAGGTCAAATCAAACTAGTTTTTGAACGCCACACAACACTGAAATAAACAGCGCGAAGTGTTTTATTGTGTGTTTCGCCTCTTCGACTTGGTCTCGGGTTTTCATTTCAGAGCGTGTGTTTTTCAAGCGCAGCTTCCTTCAGCGACTGCTGCACTTTGGAGATAACGTAACCGTTATCGACTGCGCAGGTTCATGCACACTGAGGTCAAAACGCCACGCTCCCACAACTCGTATACTTCGTACCACAAGATATAAGAAACTGCATGTCGGATGGTTGGTTCTGACCCGGTTCCATCCGTAGAGAAGCCGGATGCTCTAACCATTAGGCCTCAGACGCTTAATTGTCTACAAGGCAAAATAAAACAGCCTTACGAATTTGTCGTGCAAGCCAAAACCTTGAAACACTTGGTGCGTTAGTCGTGTCACATAGCACGAATTAACTTATAAAAAGTGAGCACGTGCATCTTCTCGCTGACGATTATGAGAAGTTACGGGATGCGTTTGTTACCGAAAGGCTGAAATTCGTTGCGCGTCCCTCATCATACTGTGGCACTGTGGCCTTTCCACAAGGTTGAGCACGTCGAGCGTATTGTGCTGCTGAAGAAAATTTCCGCTTCCTCTGTGAGGTCCATCACAGTGGCTGAAAAACGCGTTCGTCACTGAAATATACAACGCGTCTCTTGTCGTAATGTGCCTATTTGCCTTGCTGGCATGTGAACGCTTAGCGTTCAACGGTTCCCACAGTGCGCGGGGATCTGCACGATTTTTTTACAGTAAAGCAGCATGTGGCTAGGGTTCCATGCATTTTTCGTGTTTGTGCGTCAACAATAAAAAAAGATGAGCGTGGGCCGATCCCGGAGATAGTGCAATACCGGACCGAGCCGCTGTGGAGGTGAAGCAGGCTTCAAGCATTCCACCCGTAATAATAATCCTACATAAATAAAGGACATAAATACATCATGATGTTTTGTTTCAAGTCGATGGGTATACTGGACTCGTATGTGAACACGCGAGCAGGAGGCGTTGCCATATACGCAAAGGACAAAATGTACGTACAACCATACACCCTTGACTCGCAAGATGACAATGCCACCGACTGTGGGGATGTCTCCGCTGTACAAACGAAAGACGGAATTGTGATATCCACTGTGTATATATATCTCCAAGCGCACCGAAGTGTGATAGCGAGAAGTCCATGACCACGCACTTTGCATGGGTTAGCCGTGATGACAATACCGCTGTGATCATCGTTGGAGACTTCAATCTGGACCGAATATTTTTTTGGCCTGGCTGTTGGGTTGGTCGCTATCTCGCTGGATATATTTGTGGATATATATATAAAAAGGTTATATGAAAGGCTCATCTACTCAGTTTGCTCTGATTATGAAATGGGTAGGCCGCGTGTTGTATGGTCTGAAGAAGAACAGCGTGCCTACCAAGAATGGCGGCATGAACAGAAAAGGGAATGGGCGCGGCGGCGGCGGAAGGAGACCACCAACGATGAGCGGGCCGCGGACGCCAAGCGTAAGCGGACTGTTTGCCAGAACCGCTAGGCGGAAAGAAATGCGAACCATCCATGTGGCCCCGATTCCGCAAACTTGGAACGTTTCACCGAAGCAACGTCAATCCCCACATACACAGCTTCGCTGGTCATCCACCTTCACAGCGTGGAATGGCACTGAATTGGTTTTTTTTTTTTGGCCTGGCTGCCTGGCTGTTGGGTTGGTCGCTATCTTGCCGGATATATATATATATATATATATATATATATATATATATATATATATATATATATGTTATATGAAAATACCCGCGATGTGACTTATTTCATCCTTGTATGCTGACGAAGTATACCCACCCATGTTTTGGTCCCCCTCACCCCCCCCCCTTCCTGAAATAAAGGAAGAAAAGTGTTCCTACATAAAACCTAAATACGTAATGTCGGCTCACACAAATATTTAAAGCACTCTGATCTGTTAATGGAATCGTGAATTACATTTAACGGCTACATTGATTTCCTTTTTCTTTGATCTAGCCACTCAGGGCCGAGTTGGACATGCCGACCGCCTATATAATCGGCATCTCCCACTATGACACACAGAGCTACAACATCCTTAAATGTTGCTTGATGCGTCTCGTACTTTTCTGTGCGTACACCAGTCATTACCGTTCTTCCCTCGACAAAAAGCATCATACATCGCCTTCGTCCCTGTGACACAGTTGCGAATACGTCTCACACTGGGCATCCACCTGATTTGGGCTTACCTTGTGAGCAATGTAGTGCATAGACAAAAGATCGCTTGACAATAGAGTTTTGACATTTGTAGCGGATAAACAATCCTCTCACGAGACTAGACGTCGCATAGCCTGGAAGTAAACAAAATTGTACATGTTGCCGTTAGTTGTAAAACATTTATTTTTCCGCTTCACCTAAAGCTTCATTTCACATAATAGATTCAAACATTGGCGTTGGACCTGCCTATTTTTTTTTTCATCTTGTTTTACAGGGCTTCTGCGTTGCGGTTAGTTGTGCGTTCCGTACTTCAGCGATGGCGCGTGCAGAGCTTGTGGATGATTGACACCACCCATGCATGCTGCGGCTACGATGGGCTGATTTCCTTTGACCTTGACAGTACCTTGTTTACATACATACCAAACATTGTCATACAGTACGCGTGTATATAGTATACAGGGTGATCAAAATTAAGTTTTACGGTTTTCTTAAAATTAGGCGCTGGGAGGTACGTGAAGTTCATCAATGCGAATTAGTTATGTGGCCAGGGGGACACCAAGTGAGACGATGCTTATCGCAGCCTGCCAGCTAATTAACTAAAATTGAATAATTAACTTTTTAGCGACTGCAGTAAGCGCGCAAGTTTGTAGTGAAAAGTTAGAGGCAGTCGTGATTCTACACAGTTCCACTTCGCAGAGTTCTAGCATGCCCGTGTTCCGAGATATCCGGCCGGAAATTTCAATTTCCGTTCGCATGATTACGCATGCAAGACAGTTAGGATCGGCGCTGCGCTCCTGCCTGATGTGACGCGCTGTTGCGTGCTGCGCTTAGGCATAGGCAAAGATGATAACGTACTGTTCCCTTTTCACTCTCGGCCGGCGAAATCAAGGAATGACTGCGTGGTACGCATTATGGACGCAGTACACATTATCCTGTTATTGGGCGATCGCGGAAGATAATTTTTCGGCACGTTTTTGTACGGCTTGAGATCACACCGGGACACTCTCCTGTCGACGCGTTAGCTTCACTGCCACCTACTAGACTGCATCCGCCATAGCGGTGCCTCTGGAAGGACAATCAAGAAAAACCAGGTTGGGATCCACTGGTGCTGACATGGCTGTTTCCATCGGACGAGGTATCCTACCGAAAATAAAAATAGACGTGGTTCTTGCAATGGCTGAGTTGAATGGCAACGCCTCATTAGCGATGTGGCTATACGCGGCTCGCCACCCAGACCGTCCAATTCCAACTAAGCCAAACTTCATAAACATCTTTCGGGGCTTCCGCACAGCAGGCTTAGTCCGCCAACGGATACAGACCAAGAAGATCGTTGTCGTTGAAGACTTAGACTTAGAAATTGGCATTCTCGCGCACGTAACGTTGATGCCAGAAATCAGAATCTGACAGATTGCCGACGAGTGCGGACGCAGCTTCGGAACAGTCGCAAATGTGCCGAAGAAGCATAGGTTCCATCCGTACCATGTTTGCCTTCATCAGGACCTAAATGAGGCATACTTCGAAAGGCGGCTTGACTTCTGCAACTGGGGCCGGATCAAAATTGATGAAGAAAAGGAGTTCCTACAGAGAGTAATTTCGACAGATGAGGCTCGATTTGGCCGTGATGGCACCGTGAATGTTCACAACGCCCAACGCCTTATCAGCCCAGTATGGCGGTACTTGAACGTAGTCGTAAAATGGTGTATAGCTGGCTCGCAAGGACACAAGCTGAAACGCCTATCAGGCGAGTCGGCGCTCTTGTCTATTTTACTGCGTGCCCTTGACACATGGGCGAACTGAAGCCCTGTGAATAAAGCCCGTTTTCGTTTTTTTTTTTTTTTTTTTTTTTTTTTTTTTTTTTTTTACGATGAAGCAACTCTTACCAAAATGCGTTTCGCCGTTAACACACGGTATGGTGTTGTAAGGGTCTCAGCGAAGTAAATGGCGTTGCTTCTTTAAACGAAATTTGACATAACATTAAAAATGCGTGTAGCGGGTTTAATTGCGTCACTGTAACCATAAGATCGTGTTCGTGAGCCCGACAATTCTTATCAAGGCTCTCTAGTTCGTCGAGTTTTGTATTGCTGAAGAGCTGCGCTTGAGGTGACCCCTCAAGGCCCAGTTCGGATATCTTCCCTTCCGCAAGAGGCCTCCACGGAAAAGGGGGTACGCTTTTGTCCTGCGGTCCACCCACGTCAACGTTTTTTTTTTTCGTAGATGTCCCTTACTCCAAGAGCCTCTGGAGTACCCGTGTGTTAACGGTATTAAACTGTCTGTTGCGCCAAACTCATTGTCGCGAAGTCAGGGAGAATAACAGCAGCTGTCGTTCGTTTGTACATGCGAATTTCACCGTATCCTGCCCAACTAAGAAAAATTAGCATATTGTCAAAGAAAGTTGAATTCAAGCCCACCAGAAGCTAGGTTTCACAACTGCCAGTTCTTTTCAGAAGTGACAAAGGTCACGAGTGCGCGCGCCTTTGAAAATACCAGGAGGATTGTTCGAAATTTCATATGCACCAGCGAATAAAGAAAATTGCTAGGATGAATATTACGAAACAGCAAGATAGAGTACAACCGCGATTAGCCTGTGTCTTGTGTTATTGCATCGAGGAAATTTCTCCATTCAGAATAACACTGCGTACATTACAATATATATTACGACATAATTTGCTGCCCTTGATGTTTCGTGGCGACGTATTGTAATATAGCACTCATATCGATCAGATATGTTCGGTACCCGCCGTGGTTGCTCAGTGGCTATGGTGTTGGGCTGCTGAGCACGAGGTCGCGGGATCGAATCCCGGCCACGGCGGCCGCATTTCGATGGGGGCGAAATGCGAAAACACCCGTGTACTTAGATTTAAGTGCACGGTAAAGAAGCCCAGGGGGTCCAAATTTCCAGAGTCCCCCACTACGGCGTGCCTCATAATCATATCGCTGTTTTGGCACGTGAAACCCCATAATTTAATTTTTTTTAGATATATTCACTTTGTAAACAGCCGTTCTTGCGTGGCGCAGGTGTTCAACAAGCTCACATCGATGGTGTTAAACAAGACTAGTTCTAGCAACTACAAGCGTGGCTTTCACACATAATACTTCATACTTTAATGTGCGAATTGGTGGACCTTAGCCCGACCCTGCTGTCCTTGGGAGCACATATAGTAGCCCTATACGGCATTTCTTGCTGCGACAAGCCGGGCCTTGCATAATCTGATTTTGTCAGTTATGGTTAAGAGCTGCTTGATCAGTTTCAGTAGATTTGCGTAGACTAGATGATTTATGAAGAACCCGAATCATTCAGGAGTCTTCCATGTGGTTTCGCGGCTGAAGCCTATCCCTGACGAAGACAATGATTTGGAGAGTGGACCACGTTTATTGTTTAACTGCGCTGATTGACGCCAATGCTTCCTCTTAGGCGGCTTTTCAGAGGGAAGTCAGGGTAAAATGTAACGCAGAAAACAGCGGAAGCATGGGACGAAGCATGTAATGAACAACACTGGCACTATGTCAATGATTACGATTATTAATGAAAAAATTTATCCCCATAAAACTATAATAATTTTTTTACATACCAACAGATAAATTCTCAGCTTCAAGCGCACCAGGCCGAACAGATCATGCGTGCTAGGTATATATATATATATAGCATAGATATCTTACGTTATCATCGTCACTCACATTTGCCTGTTCTGTATTTTTTTTTTTGATAAAGGCCTAAAACGAATACGCATTGCCAGGTATAAATAGCGCCATTGTCATCCAGTTCGTATTCCATTAGTGTCTTCATAACGGAGCACACCATGCAGTACAGGAGGTGCTTTCACTTGCGCCTTGTCTAGTGCATTGACTTCTGCGTCAGTTTTTTGCGCAAGCCCCACGCCGATCAACGGACTTCCATCCATCGAAGCTCTGCTACGCCTTCAGATTCTTGCTTTTCCCTTGCTGAGGATTCCATGGCCGATCTCAACAGGGCAGCTGGTATGCTCGCGACTCACCTCCTGCGTGGACGTGGTGCCAGACGGTCCAGCGGTGGCAATGATCAGCGGTCCCGTGACCAAGGCACCGGGGACGAGAGGGGGATACCCATGGCGCCAAGAGGCTACATGCCACCGCCAGGTTCACCACCACCCCCGTACCGTGAGGTGGTGCTCACCGTCCACGCCGAGGCGCCTTTCACTGAAGACGAAGTGGCTCTAGCTGCAAGACACCTCGGCCACATCCGCCAGTTGCAGCGGGAGCGGTTCCGCGAGCGCGAAGGGAGATGGATAGAGGATACGGACGAGCAGGCGTCCCGGAGGCACTCTGGCTGGGACAGATGGTATCGGCGGAACTACATGCAGTGGAAGCAGCAGTACACCTGCATGTGCGTGTTTATCATTGTTTTGACGTTAATTTTTGTTGTGTTCGTCATAGTGATGCACTTTCTTTACCATGGCGTGCTTGCGCAGACGAAGGATTTGCCCTATTAGACGGGCACCTGAATTCTACAGGACTTTTAGCTGGACTAACTGCGTGTTAACACAAGTACCCAGACGGCAAGGGCTTGACAACCTGCATAGGGCATTAGAGAGAGACGGGTTTTCGCCGCACCATGTAATACTATCACGCCGGAATCAAACGTGACCATGAAGGAATGAAATATAGTGCAAATCGTGTGCTGCACTACTTGAAGTTGCGAGCAATCGCAGCGACCTGACGGCGAGAGTGCTATGGCCCCAAAACTGCAACTTCATGTTTGAAACCAGCTTCCGGCATACTGGTGGAGACCTACGCATGACTTCGAGTTGCTTCGCTCGTGTCTGCGCTTCGTTCTGGCCTAACAGCACGTCACGCTACGATGAGCTTGGTATTGCTTTTCAGCCAGATAAAGAAACGCCGTTAACTTGCGTTGCGTCGCCATTCGCTCAGTGTGACTTGCTTCACTAGAAGTAGTGAAAAAAAAAATAAACCTTACATTCATTGTTCATTCTAAGGGGTCGTGGTAAAAAGTATGTAAGGGTGCTACGCAGAAATATTTGTTCAAGACCACTAAAAATTAAAAAAAAAGACGCGTCTCAGATTGCATCACCCCATTGTTGAATGGTTTCTATTTCATACCGTTGGCTCTTGCATGTTTTTCACAGCTGAAGTTTTACGTACCGAATAGTACGCATTCTATAGAAGCGTCAACACGTGTTTTATATTCTCAAGTTCCTTTAAAACGGGTCTGTGGATGCCTCACAAGACTGACATAAACTGTGCGAAGTGTTCTTGTTTGTCTGGCCTTGGCCTTTGCCATAGTTTCGCTTTTCGAGTGTGCGCGTGTGTGTGTCAAGCGAAGCTTTCGTAGCCTATTCCTAGACATTGGAGATAATCTAACCGCTATCGGACAGCGCAGGTGCACACTGATTTGAAATAGCCCCCCTCCCACAGCTGATGCAAATCATGCCACAAGATACATATCACTCCTATATACCACTGCCAGGGTTAGTTCTAGTAGGAAAACATGAACGTAAAAGTAACACATCCCAGAAAATGGATGGCAAATCAGCGCAATTAGTACCTACAAGTAATTTCCCCTATGTTGTCCTTTCTGATTGTTTGTTGGCTTCCTGTGAGGGCTGGCCCACCAGCCCTAAGGTTGGGACAGTATAAGAACGTGCTTCCACGTACGTCGTTTTCATTTTTGACGCTACACTAATGGAGCCAACATGCGTTTTTCGCCACTTATTATATATATATATATATATATATATATATATACGTGGCGAAAAACGCTCCTTATGATATATTACATACAGGGTGTTTCAGCGAACACTTTCAAAATTTATTTAAGGTTAGCTGTGGCAGATAGCCCAATTCTAGTTAATGAGCCGGTCTACTCGAAGCGGCGGACATTATTTGCGCAAAAAAATTGAGATGCATAATCGACTAATTAATAAACATTTACTAATTAAGTTTTTAACTAATTACCTGATGGCCCATATTGTAATCTACAAATTGTAGCCGTGGAGTTCGCAAGGCGGACCCACTTGGAACGAATTCCCGAGATGACACCGCTTTCGAGATATTAATTCCCGAACTTTGCGAAGAAATGCATTGGCGTTCCAGTTAGTTTCTTAACAAAACGTCGCTTTATGCATTGAAGCTCACAATTAACTGGAACTCCAATGCATTTCTCAGCAAAGTTCGGGAATTAATATCCCAAAACTGGTGTCATCCCGAGAATTCGTTCCAAGTGGATCCGCCTTGCGAACTCCACGGCTACAATTTGTAGATTACAATATGGGCCATCAGGTAATTAGTTAAAAACTTAATTAGTGAATTTTTATTAATTACTCGATTATGCATTTAATCTTTTTGCGCAAGTAATGTCCGCCGCTTCGAGTAGACTGGCTCATTAACTAGAATTGGGCTATCTGCCACAGGTAAACTTTAAGAATTTTTGAAAGTGTTCGCTGAAACACCCTGTATATATATATATATATATATATATATAATATTTCATAAGGAGCCAACAACAAAAAAGACAACATAGGGGAAATTACTTGTACTTACTAAGTGCATTAAAGAAATGATAAATTAATGGAAATTAGGGTGGATGAAAAAACAACTTGCCGCAGGTGGGGAACAATCCCACTGAGGGTCTCGAATCCGGCAACATTGATGCCTTCAGGTAGCATGCGTGGGTTTATTGTCCAGTTGTCTTCACCCAAAAAGATATTCGTGACGTCTGCGGCAGAATGAATGTTCCACATCCGCCGCCAAGGTTTGTGAGTGGTGGCGTTGGTTAACACTCCCAGAGTTAGTTGTAGTAGTTAAAAACATAAATACCCCATAAAGTGGATGCGAAAACGGTGCCGCGGTAGCTCAATCGAAAGAACATCGCACGCGTAATGCGAAGACGTGGAATCGTTCCCCACCTGCGGCTAGTTGTTTCTTCATCCACTTTAATTTTCATAAATTGATCATTTCTTTATTGCAATTAGGAAGTACAAGTAATTTCCCCTATGTTGTCCTTGGTGTCTGTGTTTGGCTTCTTGTCCGATTAATAAAAATCGGGTCCCTCGGTTTCCTTTCTTTCTCTCTCTCTCTCTCTCTCTCTCTATATATATATATATATATATATATATATATATATATATATAAACCGATAAGAAAGGAACCCGAGAGGCCCGGTTTCTTTTGTGGAAGATCCTGCGGCAAAAATAATGGTATACATCCGACGGCAAGGCCATCACTGGTGGCGCTGGCTAACACTCCCAGGGTCATCATCATCAACATCATCATCAGCCTATATTTATGTCCACTGCAGGACGAAGGCCTCTCCCTGCGATCTCGAATTACCCCTGTCTTGAGCTAGCATATTCCAACTTGCGCCTGCGAATTTCCTAACTTCATCATCCCACCTGGTTTTCTGGCGTCCTCGACTGCGCTTCCCTTCTCTTGGTATCCATTCTGTAGCCCTAATGGTCCACCGGTTATCCATCCTACGCATTACATGGCCTGCCCAGCTCCATTTCTTCCGCTTAATGTCAACTAGAACATCGTCTATCCCCGTTTGTTTTCTGATCCACACCGCTCTCTTTCTGTCTCTTAACGTTACTCATAAGATGTTTCGTTCCATCGCTCTTTGTGCGGTCCTTAACTTGTTCTCGAGCTTCTTTCTAACCTCCAAGTTTCTGCCCCGTATGTTAGCACCGGTAGAATGCAATTATTGTACACTTTTCTTTTCAACGACAGTGGTAAGCTCCCGGTCAGGATTTGGCAATGCCTGCCGTATGCACTCCAACCCAATTTTATTCTTCTGCAAATTTCTTTCTCGTGATCAGGGTCCCCTGTGAGTAGTTGACCTAGATAAACGTATTCGGGCCTTTACAGACTCTAGATGCTGACTGGCGATCCTGAATTCTTGTTCTCTTGCCAGGCTATTGAACATTATCTTTGTCTTCTGCATATTCATCTTCAACCCAATTCTTACACTTTCTCGATTAAGGTCCTCATTCATTTGCTGTAACCCGTCTCCATTGTTGCTGAATAGGACAATGTCATCTGCAAACCGAAGGTTGCTGAGATCTTCGCCGTCGATCCTCACTCCTAAGCCTTCCTAGTCTAAGAGCTTGAATACTTCTTCTAAGCATGCAGTGAATAGCATTGGAGAGACTGTGTCTCTCCAATGCTATTGTGCATGACTGTGCCTGACCCCTTTCTTGATAGGTAACTTTCTACTTTTCTTGTGGAGAACCAAGGTAGCTGTGGAATCCATGTAGATATTTGCTAAGATATTCACGTACGCCTCCTGTACTCCTTGATTGTGCAATCCCAGGGTAAGTTCTAGTGTATAGATATAAGTACACCAGTAAGTGTAAGTGCGTGCGTGAGCGTGTGGTTCATTTCGCACCCGGTTCTCCCAGCCCGATACTCTAATTATTAAGCCACGGACACATAATAAGACGACATAAAACGCTTTTAGAAATTCCTCTAGTGCAAACCAGCGCTTTCAGACGCCTGGTGCGTCTGCCGCGTTGCATAGCAACAATTTACTTATAACGAGTGACCGCTGCAGCTTCTAAATACCTCACGATGAACAGAGAACTAACGGGAGACTTTGGTCGATGAAACTCGCAGCTCGTTTTTACAGCGAAGCTGTATATGGCTAGCTGATTCATCCGTCTGTCGCCTGTACGCAGAAACTATCATCATCAGCAATGGCTCGAGCGTTGTCCTCTTCTTCGACAGCTGGCTCATTGGCGCGCCTCGGCGCAATCGCGCGAGCGTGCTTGTGCCACTGCTCCCGTGTTCGTCGTCGTGTTCTTCCACAGCTGGCTCCGTTGTCGCTTATCATTCCAGCGTAGAATTTCACTTCACTTCTGTCGTCGTAATGGGGAGGCCGTGGTTACGGGAGTATGCACCATTCATTTTCTTACGTGATGGACAGATTGAATTTTGAAGCAATTTAATTTTGAAGAATCGCAAGCGGAAATGCGAAAAAGGTGAACTGCGGGCATACCATCAGTGACGTTGTTTTCTCAGTCACAACGTGTGTGTAACTTCATTCCAAAGCACAAAGACGTAACCAATGATTGAGAAAGACTTTAGTGTACCGTCGGGATTAACCCGGTGATAAACACCGGGGCCGCACGTTTCAGCTTCGCTGGTTAACCATCTGTACGAAGTGCTTGGGAGCATTTTTTTTTTCGTTTTTTTTTTTCATCTTACTGTGGCGCTGTCGTGCATTTCCACAAAGACGAGCGCGTCGTGTCTAGGGATTCAACAAGTCTTAATGCTGAATAAAGCTTCCGCTTGCTCTGCAAGGTCCACCATGGTGTCCGAGGGATGCGCTCTTGATTGGAATCTGCGGCGCGTCTCGTAGTAATGTGCCATTTGGCCTTGCAGGCTCATGAACGCTAGACGATTTCACCGATTCCCACAGTGCGTGGGGATCTGCATAATTTTTTCCTTTCTTGTTTTGCTTAACTTCTGCGTCACGTGGTTTGGTACCACGGCGTTCTCTGTGTAAGCGTCTGTGGTGGCATGGGCTGAGCCTGTGGATGGTTGTCGCAGGCTGTGCACCTTGCGGCTTGGGATGTGCTGCATGATTATCGTTTCGGCAAACCTGGAACGGCCAGCCGGACCCAATAGCTGACTCTTCGTGACTATGGGCAAGAAGTCCTTCGTTCCAAAATGTGATTCGGGATACAGCGGCAACTGGGCCGCTTCCTGCTTCCAAACGGGCGAGGTAAGCAAGGTAGTCTTTGTAATCACTATGAAGGTAATTGGAGCTCAACTTCCTGTAGCGTCCAGGCAAAGTTTGTGCATGTACATGTAAGTTACGTCTCCTGTGTTCATAAACTTACCAGCGTTCGCACAAATGCTCTACAGCTTCTTGTGACAACACCTCAATTCAATGCCTTCGCGATGACTAAATTTGTCTACTGTTTGTTTACTTTAGTATGAAACAGCGCTTTTGAAAGTTCTGCTAACCGTCTATTGAATAGACACGCTAGCTGTACGTTCTCGGCACGTTTAGCACGAGTAGCTGGTTTTTATTAGGTTTGAGTGGAACTTTTAGGTAAAACTGAGCAGAAGCATACAGCCTAAACAAGCTGAACAGTGACTGTCCCCATTTGGGTGCTCGTGTTTCTTTTGATATCGGCTTGGGGGGGAGGGGGGGGGAGGGGCTGATCAAGGTTGAGCCGCCGCGGAGCTCGTGCCGGAATCAAAATAAAGAGCCACTTTTGCTGCCGATGGCGGCCAAGAACAAGCCAGGGCCAATGAAAAGCTTAGTGTGTTTTGATAGTGTGTGGAAGGCATGTAGTATAAATGCGTGCGAACTTTTTTTTACCGTCGTTGTGAAACGTCCTTAAAATTGGTCAGAGGGGGTCGCTTGCTAAAACCGCATGTAACGAAAACATGCTACAAGAATATTATATCTTTGGAACTGTACTATATACCCACGCACTTTACTTTGGTATCATTATGTACGTAGAGGAAAGAAGGCATTACTGTATCATGCATGTGCCGCGTGCTCAGATGAAGCTGTTTTTGTGCCGCGCATGACGCAATCGGAGCTACATTCAGCCTCGCGCGTGGTGTTGAGATAGGCGTAGCTCGGCAGCACCTTCGTCCATCCGAGCAGGAATGGTCGTGTTTGAGAGAGCTCACTAGGAATAGTAGGTATAATTGATCAAACTCAAGCTGGTGTTTATCAGGAGTTATAAGGCCTTACAAGAGGGCAAGTTGTTGCAGATATTTCGTACACTCTCGGCTATGGACCGTACGTACGGTACAGAAATGACGTGAAGAGACTCGGGTAGCAAGGCAGAGGCATATCCAACCCCTCTGACCACAGCGCAACGTGTCTGTCTCTTTAGAAGTGCAAGCGCAGGAGAATCAGGCAAGCGCAGGAGCTTCACCAATCTACGAGTGCGCAGTGGGCTCGAGTGGTGCAGGGAAGTCTCAGGCGCCATCAGTAGGCGGGTTCTCTTCTTTATCGTGCCAAAATATCCTCTGCAACACAAATGGGCCGACTGCGAATAGCGAGCGAACGCTATCGCAAAATTAGGCCGTAAGACCCCACTAGCTGTAACGTGAGTTCGGCATGTAACCTTTCTATTGCGTGAATAAATGTAACTTGTGTTTGGTTACGTCATTTCTGCACCGTAGTGCCAATACACCCTCTAGGGCAGGCACAAAGCATTTCACGTTCCCAAATGTGGCTGCGTCCCTGATACCACTACCCTTTTTATTTTTACAGCGAAATTGTATATGCCTAGGCGAAACGTGTTGTCCGTGCCGAGGAGGGCCCTCCGCAGGAACCAGTGCGTATGCGCGAAAAAAATAAAGAAAAAAAAACAAGTTGGAGAGGAGTTAGGAGAAAGAGGAGAAGGAATGTTTGAGTCTTTCATCTCGGAGTAACACGTGTTGGTGACATACATACGCCCTCGCAGCGTCGGTGTGGAGTGCACACGCGCCAAGTGTGAGGGAACAAGTGAAAGGGAACGCTTGGTCCTTTCGGAGCGTGGGTGTGACGTGACACAGCCTGCGGGAAGTGCGCAAGCGCCAAGTGTGAGGGAGCAAGGGGAGAGGGAACGTCTGGCGCGCAATTGGCTGCGCGGTTGGCGACGTCGTTCCTCTCTCGCAGCGGTGCGCGCGCGCATCGTTCTCTCATTACACAGTTTTAGTTACACGTACGTAGGGACTTCACGTACGCAAACGTGAAAAGTCTGCGTACCTTACGTGCACGCAATCAGAAACGCTTTTAGCTACACGTACGCGACGCGCGCCAAGAGGAACCACGTAGCTCCATCTATCGGGAAATATGAACACTGCGGTAGCCAATTCAATCCAATATGAGTATTTCAGCCAAGCCGGTGATGTGCATTGATGCGTGCCGGCGATGGTCTCCACAATGCCTGGAAGTGTGTTGTACAAGCGTTACCTGCTGTCATCGTTGTCTTGGAATGAAAAAGATGACCAGTCATCTTGTCGCCGTATTTCGATGCAAGCCGTCTGCGCGCGCTCGGCACGCTATCGCTTGTTCGTGATCTCGCGAAACGCCCACGTGAAGCTGTCTACGTGCGCAAGAAACGCACGCAAAGAATCGAATCTCACGTACGTCCGTGAGACCAGCGCGCGGCCGCTACGTTCTGCGCATGCGCACTGCTTACACGTAGAGGCTCTACGTACGCAAAGCCTCTACGTATACGTGAAACTAAAACTGTCTATTATTATGCTGAGCCGTTCTTCCTATAAGGGCTGCAGAAACATGCTTATTTTCTTCCCCACAACCACCTCTACCCCTCTCCTTCTCTCTCCGACATCGCAATGGTACAGCCACGTGTCGTGCGTTCTCCCGAGGTGCAGCTCGCGTGTAATGAACGGCGCCGCGAACAGTGTCGGGGGTCCGCCCTCCGCCGCCATGCCGCCAACGCCAAACGCGTCCGTGTCTTCATTGCTCGGCATGAAGGGGCGCGTAAAGTGACTCATAATTGCGTTATGCAGTTCAGGAACACCATGGCCGCCCCTTTCCAGCTTCACTGGTCAACCATCTCCACAGGGTGTAAGGGCCGAACATATTTTTTTTCTCTCTGTCTCTTTTTTGCATGGCGAGTATGTTCTACTTTTCCCACTAAAGCGTGGTAAGTAATCGAGTGAGCTGTTTACGCCTTAGGTAAACGTAGCTCGTTCTCAAAGGCGTTGTATTCCAGGCATTGTTATTGTGGATACTATATGCTCTGTTTCGTAGGTAAAATTCGGTAATCGAAAATGCAATCCCTTTTGCGTTCACTTTGGTATAACGTAGCACCAACGTCTTGCAGAGTTGAGGAACAATTTTTACATGCAATGCGCTAAATAAACGGGCTGTGGTTGCATGAAATGAAACATTAGCAATAATTCGAACAGCTTTTCTGTGTAGAGCTGTAATATTTATTTATGTAACAATACTACCGCCTCCCTTTTGGAAGCCCAGGCAGGAGTGGTACAAACATACCATGATTTCAAACTGCAAGACCAACATTTTCTAATACACAAGTCATTACAAAGAAATACGATGACACCATCACATTTGCTACCAATAGAAAAGGCGTGAAAAAATTTGGAGGACGCTTAAGCTTCGCCGTTAAGAGTGGAACGCTATAGCATTCAAAGATCCCTGGCTGCTTATCAGGCTTCCCAGCAACTGCAGCTTTCCTTTTTCTGTAACTTCGCCTCCGCATGCGGCTGCCGTAGGCTGCCGAGGAGGCGAGCGCCATCTGGATGGTATTTTTGCAAGGAGCAAACCGCGGCGCGCCGCTCTATGAGTAGTAGAAAAATTGGAAAAGGGGCTTGTGTTTGAGCTTCCGCGTAAGAAAATTATGTTTTCTCGTATATTAAAATTACAATCCGACGCTATCACGTCCATAGGATGTGGTTACGTCGTAGTTTACGATTTTTCTGACGCATTTTGCTTTGAGAAATTCGATTAGTTAACCAGCGCCTCGGGCAGGGCCTGCGTGGTCGAGGTGGTTCGGGATGATTTTTTTGGCCGCCGACGCCAGATTTTCTGCGACACGGGGCCTTTAACGTTACCGCGTTAAAAGCGAACATCAGAATACGTAAAAGAAGCAAAAGAAACAATGAACACATTTCATTACAAGTACGGTTGCACTGCAGATAAGAAGGAACCGGGAGGCCTATTTCTATTTGCGCCCACGCACAGTGCTCGACCGCTGGCGCCACGCGGCGCCGCTCGCGCGTACCGCGTTTCTAGGTGGTAAGTTTGGCCGAGGGCGCTCGAACGTAATCGTATGGTTCGCATGAATGCAGGCCTTGGAAGCGTCGCTGTATGGCTGAGTGGTTATGGCACTCGCTTCGGGATCATGCGTAGGCTGGCTTCGAATCCCGCCCTAGCTACATTTTATTTTCTCAATATCACGCTATTCCTTTTTTTCTCTCTGTTTGCCAGCGCTGGTCGGTTGAACACCGGTGCCACGGCGGAAGCCGTGGTGCCGGGCGCCGACGCGAAGCGGCAGTCGTTGGGGTGTTGCGGAGCGCAGCGTAGCAACACCCCAAATAAAAAAATACTGCTCCAGTCAGGTAGACTGCTCCCTTCCTGATAGTGATAAAAAAAGTTATGGTTATTAAAGCGCCATTATTAAAACTGCACTAGTGTCACCAAATTAACGGCATATAAAACAGTTATTTGGATCAAAACGTTTATTTGGATCATCAAAACAGTGATGCGTTTATTTAGGAATACCACCGATCCCCTAACAGCAGGCTAATCCCCACCAGCCCAGCGTTTTCTCCGTCAACGCCTCCTCCGTTCCTACGGCGGCGGCTAGAAACATGGTACGCGCGAGCGGCGCAGCGTGGCGCCAGCGGTCGAGCACTGTGCGTGGGCGCAAATAGAAATAGGCAACCGGGAGGGGTTGAATTGACCAGCTTTGCGGAAGGGCGTTCCATTCGCGTATTGTTTTGGACAGGAAGGAAGAAAAATATTCGTTTGTTCTAGTCTGCGGCAATAATATTGTTTTATTGTGCTTACCTCTGGTATGTCGCGATTCATGAAATTGCATGTAGTTGTAAAATCTCTTTTTAGTGTGGTTGTTAATGATGTTATACATTCTTTGTAGACGGTGCATTTTCTAGTGTCTGAAGACCAGATTGCACTTTCAAATCGGTGACTGAAATGTGCCAGTCATAAGCATTGTAGATAAATCAAAGTACTTTCCCTTGTACTCCTTCGATAGTGTCTATGCAAGATTTTGTGTGCGGGTCCCAGACAGTATCTGCCCATTCGAGCATTGGCCTAATAACTGTTTTATATGCCGTTAATTTGGTGACACTAGTGCAGTTTTAATAATGGCGCTTTAATAAACATAACTTTTTTTTATTGCTGCCGATTGAAACGTACCGACCATGAGCGTTATAGGTCATCTTGAAATCAATTGTTATTCCGAGGTATGTGAATTCCTCGACTTGTTTAATATTTATATTCTTTATCTTGAAGGTGAAATTTAGCGGATTTTTTTAACGCATAATAACCACGTGTGCGCATTTCGCGATGTTTAAGGTCATATGCCGCTGGAGACACCAGTTGTGTATTGCTATTAAAGAGTCGTATCAAAGCTTTATTGTTCATTCAGAGATCGAATGCTCGAGTAAACAATACAGTCATCCGCAAAGAAGCGGCGCTGCACGGAAAATTTGCAAGCCAGGTCGTTCAGGTAACTAAGAAAAAGAAGTGGCCCTAAAACCGAGCCGTGTGGAACCCCCGATAGCACTGAGGCGAGCGATGAATTCTAAGCGCCTATGCTGACAAACTATCGACGATGCGTCAAGTACGAATCAAGCCAATGCAATATTTGTTCGCTGGTATGATGCTTTTCAACTGTATCATCATTTTTTTTGTGTGTGAATCCCTATCGAAGGCTTTCTCGAAATCTAAAAAAAGCATATCTACCTGCCCACCTTGGTCCAAGATTGTCAGTATTTCAATAGTCCTGTCAAGTAGCTGCGTAGTGGTCGAAAAGCCATGCCTGAATACGTGATAACTATCACTAAAGAAGTCATTGTTTTCTAAAATGGAACTGAAATGCTTTGAAACAAAGTGTTCCATTATCTTACAAGAGGTGCAGAGCAGAGAGATAGGTCTGTAAGTTATTAGATTATGCTTGTCTCCCTTTTTGTGGTCGGCGACTACTTTTGCGACTTTCCAATCATTAGGTAGATTCCCTTCGCTTAAGCTCGCGTTATATATTATGAACAGGTATTTCGCGGACCATTCCGCGAACCGATTAAGAAAAGCATTAGGTATGTCGTCAAGACCTGCAGATTTTTAGGATCTGCACGTAAGTTTAGGAGTGACGAAAATATGCCCTCCTCAGATATGTCAAGATATGGAAGCTCGAAACCAACGCAGCGAGTATCAGCTTCCTCGGCGGGTTCACGTAAAAATATCGATGAAAAAACTGTGTTAAATGCTTCCGCAATGCACTAAGCGTCGCTAACTTCGACGTCATTCAGTTTTATCTTGTCAACAAGGTTGTTCTGCTTCGTTATATGCATCCAAAACTTTCTTGGATTGTTTTTTAGGAATCTATGCATGCTGACATTAAAAAAGGGGTATTTGCATGATTTCAACTCGGTTCTAAGATTTGCTCAGAGTGGCGCTAGAAAAGAATGACTTGACTGAGAGCATGATAATCGTTTTAATCGATACTTTAAATGCAGGATTTTACGGATAATTCACGGGCTTTTTCGGTTGATCGTTTTTCGCTTTCTGGGAATGTATTTCCTCGTGCATTCGTGCACGGTGCTTTTAATGTGCAGCCATAGCTCATTGAAGTCTTGGAAACCTTGTTTGTCTATGTTCTTGGCAAAAAATGTCAAGATCTTGTTCTAAGTAGTCGGGAATGCTTTCGTCTTCGGCGTTATTGAAATCTAAATTCTTTCATAGATTCAAGCGAGCTTGTTATCGTGAAGTGGCATTTCAATGAAATTACTTTGTGATCAACTATTCTGGGTAAAACATCCACAGCAAGGCCCTTTTCATGAATGGTTTGAGAAACAAAAGCAAGGTCAAGTATGATGCTTGAATTGGTAATGACACGTGTTGGCATCTGCGCAAGCTGTGTGAGCTTAAAGCAGCACGCAATTTAAAGCAATAGTTCAGATTGTGTGCAAAGTGGCAGTGAGCACAACTGTTCCCAGTATTGTGGGCAGATTGAAATCGCCGCATATGATAATCTTATAGCATTTGGTGTTCTTTTGAAGAAATGCATGCAGTGAGTGAGGCATTGAAACGTCAGCGTTGGGAGGCTTGTAGAGTGCACTGACTAGTAGGCTGCATTCACACAAATGAACAAGGATCAGACAGACCATTTCAACACTCGTCTCATGAGGAATAATAGTGAAGTCAATTCCCTTTTTTAAGATAATAGCTTCAAAACCCCCTCTTGAGCCACGATATATCTCTCCAACCATTATGTGAGAGCTTGGTACTATATGTCCGCATCCGTGAGGTATTCGGTTAGCCACGTTTCATTTAGGAGCGTTACATCCGGACGAAAGGCCAGGAGTAGGCTTTCTAGTCCCACAGTTTTATTCATTATGCTCCTGGCATTAGCACATAGCAAGCTCTCGTGGAAGCAGGAGCACACACAATGATTTTGTGTTCTGTTTTCACTTTATGCAGCTTGGTTTGTTTACGGCAGCTCGTAACTTGCCACTCAAGGCAACTGCCTTGTTGAGTGTATCATCCCACCTGAGTAGATTGCCGTTAATTTTTACCTTGTCATAAGTTAACACCACATCGTCGGGATTGTCCATATTTTCTTAGTGCATTCCCACAACGTTTTTCCTAATAACTGAGCACGAGGTGAAAAATCCTCGAAAATACTGTAACATGTAGAGCCTCCTCAATTTTTAACCATATCGCGCGAGAACACTATAATAAGTCATACGTCGTCCTGAAGAGAACATCGCATTAGACGACTCTTGCACAGGAGAGTGGTTAGTGCACTCGAGAGTGCTTCTACCGGTCTCGCTTATTACCGCCGCTTAAAGGCGCTCAAATGACTCGTGATGGACGCTCGCGCGATATAGCTAAAAAGCGGGAGGCTGTACCTTTAAGACAGCCACAGTTATTGAGAATGTTTATCTTATTCCGACAATCAGCTAGTTTAAATATGTTTGGTTGGCATTTGTTCTCGCATGGCCTCCCAAGCCTATGAATACGCTCTATATTGACATTTTGAACTTTCAGTACGTCCTCAAGGATTTTCTCATCAGCTTCTTGTTTTAAAACCTAGTACTGTTCTAAAACCTAGTACTATATTCTAAAACCTACCTTTCGGTTGCTCAATACGTGCTGCATGAAAGAAGTCCGCGAATACACGCAAAGTGCCTCGAGCGGCCAGTCACGCGGCATTTTGCGTGTATTCGCGGGCCTCTTTCACGCTTGGAAAAACGCTTTTATGTAGCACGTACGTATTGAACAACAGAAAGCTGTATCGGTAGGTTTTCATGTTGCTCTTACAATTTTCTCATTGACACTTTTCATGTATTGTAATATTTGAGAAGTTGATTAATTATATATACTAATTAGGTAATTAGGCTGAATGCAAATTATGATCTAAGTATGTCCAAGCGACGGCAAACAATATTACTTTGGTTATTTCCACCTACATCGCATTTGCATATTCCTAAATCTTGGTACATGATAGTTGGGAAACCCTGTATATGGCGGCGCGTCGCGGCTCTGCCAGTTGGTATGGTGATCGGTGCGATACCTCAATATATCGCGAAATGAAAACACGTATAGAGCTACGCTCAAATTTCGCATTAGGGAGTATCGTAATCGTCGGTTATTATTTTTTTGCCGTTTCTCAGCCAGCCGAATCCGGCTGAGTCACTTGCGTTTCACGAAATAGCGATAACGCGGCCCAAGACGTGCGCTCTTCGCCTCTGGTCGGTCGATTATGCTCTCTCAAGGCAGAAAACAAGTGCGTTGGCAGCAATATACAATTCAGGGGTGCTATTTTCTAGAAATGACTTTCTATGTCACAGTGCCTGTTCGCGTGACCTCGTGCATACGTATACACCATTTCCAAAAGCGGTGACGCTTTTGGAAATGGTGCATACGTATGCACGACGTTTTTTTAATAGTCCATTCAAGGCTCCCTCCGTTGGGCGGATGTTTCTTTCGTGTTCTCTTTTTCTGGGACTGTATAGCAAATTTGTTTTGTGAAAGGAGATATAATAAAAGCGCACGTCCATTCGTCGTAAAGCAAATTTGTTTTGTAACCTTACAACGAGGAAGCGGCAGTTGTATAATGAAAATCAAACGCAAGTGCTCCTATTTTTGAAGGCGTAGCCACATATTTGTTGAATCTACATCCAATCCATGCTGTTGAGCGCACACAAAATGTCGGCCTCTGTATAAGCCGAGCAGCTGACTGTCGCATCACTGGAGGACGCCGTCCGCAGGGCGACTGCCAAGTATGTCCGGCAGGGGCAGCCAGCCGAGGCGAGGGCAATAGAGGAGGTAAGCTTCCGCCAGCAGCTGCTCCAGCAAAACCAGCAGGTATGTGTAAGGGCACATATGCATTTTATTGCGCATGGAACTCAAGTGTATATGACCTCTGTATTATTTGTATGGATCAGTAAACAAACATAAAATTTACATGTAGTGATGTGATGGCCATTTCTTGTACACATTCACATGATGTAATAACTGGCAAATGTAGGCACTTATGTGTCTAAAAGAAAGAAGTCGCGTCAAATTCAAGGAAGCAGGTACAGCCATGCAAGACATCTTAATGAAATGGGACGGCACAATTTTGATGGTCCAGAATATATTTTTGGTGTCTCAATATGGAGTGCCCAATAACGTTATTGCAGTAACTCCAATACCTGCGAATGCGGACAATACAAAAACATACCAAAGGCTTGTTATAAGTTTCTGTAAGTAAATTAATTTTACTTTTTTTTTGCAAACAGCACCATGAGGCACAAATGGCCAGCCTGCGGCAGCTGAGGGAACACATGGTGGAAGAGGTGCGCAGCTTACGGGAAGTGCAGCAGTAGCATCTCAACCAGTAGCGCCAGCGTTTGGAGCAGGAGCGCCGCTCACACGAGACCACCCAACGCCTCCTTCAGCAGCTGCTGGCTGCACTTGCTTATGGAGCCAGCCAAGCCCCTCGCCCCTCTCAGCCCCCTTGTTAAAAGTAAAGAAGCATAGGCAAGGAATTTTCCATCACATTTTTTATTCGCTTTAAATAATTGGCTGACATTGTAAGGTTGATATGAAGCCCACCTATTGCTTGTTTGCTACAAATAATTGCTTATGTCACCCTTTAATGCAACCACGAATAGCATAGCAGAACCAGAGCGAGACTTTGTGCTTGAAGTGATGCTGCAGCAATAGGAGTGTCCACACCATCAGGCGCGCCTGTACAAGTGCCAGTAAGCCTGGTTGTGTGGGCGTTCCGACTGTGGTACTGAATTTTTCAGGCGTCTGATTGCTGTCATGTCAATGTAAGCACGAGGCCACATTAAAATTGCTCTACAATGTCATGCTGTCTCATCAAATGGCGACAATCACTTGTTGAGCTGCGATTCGGAGCTTAATATAATGTTGGAAGCAGCCTATGAACACACACAAAAAATGATGAAAATTCCTTGCCTATGCGCCTTCATTTCATTTGCAATGTGTATTTTTTCATCACGGCACACATAGCTTGAATGTCTATTTTTGTTTTCTTATGGAACTGTTTCATTGCTACATATTTTGTTATCATTCAGTGATGTTTGGCAGGTTGTGATGTATGCTTAGCCCTTGTGGTGCAGCTTGTGTGCAATAACTATGCAGCAGTTTCTCTTTGTGAATGTGAAAGTACTATATTATCGATTTTTTTCTGTATGTAACTGCACGACAGCATGTTCCTCTCACATGCAGTACCTGTACATTTAGCTGTGATAAATATCATGTTGGTGCGTGATTTATGCACCTGTATATTTTTTTCTGGTACACTCTAAACCGGATGCGATTTTTGAGTAACTTTGAAGTAGACAATATGTTTTCTTAAAGAGCGCATGCCGTAACTTGTCATGTCTTATGAAGCATTTATTTGTGATTTTTTTAGATGCAAGCACAAGGTGATGTGATATTTATAGCGACATGTCTCCGTGATATGTTGGATATGTCTGTGATATGTCTCTACTATTGCAGTGATAATTTTCGCAGTTCTTAAATGCAGAGACTATTGAAAGTGATGTGTGCATAAACACGTTTCACTATAAAAAAGGGTCATAGCCTGAAGGTTGAAATAAACAAAGCTGCAGTTTTATTTGCATGTCCCTACTACATTTGCAGTGCCAGCTTGCACTGTAAAAATTTTAGTATAAAATATTCCACTTCTGTTTACAAGCGAGGGCACTTTGCTGAAATCTATCAACTGCTCATGCTTGAACACACTTCACAGGAGCCACGCCGTTTGCCATGTTGGATAACCAGTTGACAGCATTTTCGCCACTAGGAGGAAACTTTGCGGTTCTTGCGAGAGAAAATGGTGGAGGACCAATAAGGTGTGCGTGTAACAGCACGTTCGATGGAGCGGATGGTGTAATGTGCACTGTGCATTTTTACTTTTCTGAGCTCCTCTGCCCGTGTAAAAAGCGAGCAGACGAATGCTAATGTCGTTCATTGCATAAATGTAGCGGAGAACTGTCAGGGACACCAGTACGAAAAAAGGCGACGCAACAAAGCTTCAGGCTACATCCATGGCACACAGGGTAGCTAGATGACAACAGCAGCAGGAGCAGCAGCAAGCAAATCATGGGAAACACGCTTTTAAAATCCACTTAATTTTAGTTTGCATGCAATCTTATATCTCACCACCAAATATTCTGTTTTAGTTATTATAAATGTAAGCTCTACATAAGCCTTGACTACATGACTTGCACGTTTCTCTACATATCATGAATGCTTTGCATTACGTAGACATCTACAACAACTGAGTATACAAAATGTTGTGTCAGAAATTTCACAGCATTATATGCACAATGCAATTATTTGGTATCTGTTAGACCACCACATCTTGCTGACACTACAACAGCGTGTATGCACCTAGCGATGCTGTTGACGTCGCAACTGCCGCCGCACGCGCCTCAAGTAGTGCAAGTGTTGGGCACGGGTTGTGCCGAACATGCTGACTACACGGTCTCGGACAGCCCGCCCTCTAAGATAATTTAATCGAGACCCCCTGTTTCGTGGCAGACCGTGCGGAATGGCGTCGCCGTTGTTATGAAGCTCGCTACTACTGCTGCTGCTGCTGCTGTCATCATCACTGTCATCAATGTCGTCTTTGTCGCCCTCGGACAGCCGAAGGTTGTGCAACACAGCACATGCAGCGACAATGTTGGCCGCACGTTCTGGCTCGTAGAGGAGGGTGCCGTAACGCTGCAGACAGCGTAAACGGCTCATCAAGAGCCCATTACACCTCTCCACTACAGAACGCATGGCGGAATGCGCTGTGTTGTACTTCCCCTCAGCAGTTTGCGTTGGAGGATGACCGGGAACCGGGGTCAGGAGCCACGGCTCCGAGGGGTAGCTGCTGTCACCTGCATGAAGATGGAAATGGTGCATTCAGTACACCTCTGACGAGAGGCAAGTTGGGAACTGAGAAAAGTTACAGCATCATTCAACAAAGGTAGGGTTCAGTGCAGACCCTAGAGTCCCAAGTAAAACCACGAGTTGGGCATGTCCACCCGACACAGACTGTTCACTAAATTACAAGTGTACTACTCAGTGCCTGCCAGAAGCTGAAGAAATCAACACTTATTGGTACTACCAATGACACAGTAGTAGCGCTAATGTGTGTTCATTTATTCTGCTTTTGGCAGGCACTGGGTACAGCAGCAGTACCAATACGTGTTGCTTTCGGCTGCTCTTGGCAGGCACTTGGTAGCATGCTTGTTTTAATTTTGTCTACTCCAGGCACTTACTCATGTGCTTGTAATTTAGTTAAAAGTTTGCGTTGGGACGGACATAGCGTTCTATTCGCTAATGAAGTGTGATTGCGACAAAAAATGTTTTGTCTCACCCAGGAGGTATTCACCGGAATTCGCGATGCCCCCTGCTTGGAACCGCCGGAGCAGCCATGTCGCCCGCCAGACGAACTAGTCGTGGTCCGACCCCGGTCGCATTGGATCCACGGCCAAGATCCTCAGGTCCGCGTCGCAGATCTGGGGAAAATGTGAACAGAGAATGTCCCGTTGACAAGTGCAACACAACTGTGAAAAGAATGAGCAGCACTAGAGAACGTGACGTACACTTACGAACATCCAGTTTAGGGCGTAGTATCCTTTGCGGCACATGAATGCAGCCTTGCGCTCACCCTTGGGTGCGACAATGGCAATAAGGCTGCCGTCCACGCATCCGATGACGCCGGGAATATCACCGCGCCGAAGGAAACCCTCCTTCACTGCTGCCTTTTTCTCGGACGTCTTGGGAAAATGGACCCACTTGTTGCGGGCCCCTAGCTGCGTTCACGACAGCCTCTGCCACGCGTCGCACGCACGCGCTCACGGTCGACTGCGACACCCGGATCGTCTCCTGGCTCCCTGCGGACGCTTGGAAGCTCCCGGTAGCAAATAAGCGCAGCGTGCACAAGCACCTTCCGCTCCACCGACAGTCCCGTCGCGCGCTCCGCTTCTAGTTTCCCCGCCAGCTCCTCGCACAAAAACCGCACCGTTTCCTTCTAGAGGCGAAAATGCTGTCGAAAATGGTCATCCGGCATGTCAAACGCGTTGTCCGGCTCTCCGTGTCCATGTCGGTGACGGCGAATAGCCACCGCCATAGCGATGAGCGGGGCCGCCATTTTTATGGATTCTGAAACGACCCTGCCTCCGGCGGTGCTAAAAAAGTATGACTTTTGCTCCGCATAATGAGTGCGTCAACGTCATTTTGATGTAGCGGGTTTTAGAGGGTTCCTGATGTCGCGTGATAGACAGAAAACATGGGCGCGGCCCGGTCATTTTCGACCAATGGCAGCCGGGTGATGACGTCAAAGTCATAGGCAAAAGTAATAGAATTGCTACAGAATCGCACTAGTGGGGTGCGATTTTGTAGCAATTCTATTACTTTGCCAGAAAAAAAATATACAGGTGCATCAATCACGCACCAACATAATATTATCACAGCCAAAAGGAACATGCTGTCGCAGAGTTACATACAGAAAGAAGCCATAGTATAGTACTTTCATATTCAGAAAGAGAAACTGCTGCATAAATATTGCACAAAAACTGCACCACAACGGCTAACATACATCACAACCTGTCAAACTATCACTGAATGATAACAAAATATGTGGCAATGAAAGAGTTCCACAAGAAAACAAAAATAGACATTCAACCTCTGTATGCCATGATAAAAAATGATAAAAAATGATAAAAAAAATTTCAGACGCCTGAAAAATTCAGTACCACAGTCGGAATTCCCGCACCACCTGGATTACTGGCCCTTGTGCTCGTGAGCCTGATGGTGTGGACATGCCTATTGTTGCAGTATCACTTCAAGCACAAAGTCACGCTCCGGTTCTGCTATGCTATTCGTGGTTGCATTAAAGGGTGACATAAGCAATTATTTGTAGCAAACAAGCAATAGTTGGGCTTCATAACAACCTTATAATGTCAGCAAATTATTTAAAGTGAATAAAAATGTGATGGAAAATTCCTTGCTTATGGTTCTTTACTTTTAACAAGGGGGCTGAGAGGGGCGAGGGGCTTGGCTGGCGCCATAAGCAAGTGCAGCCAGCAGCTGCTGAAGGAGGCGTTGGGTGGTCTCGTGTGAGCGGCGCTCCTGCTCCAGACGCTGGCGCTACTGCTCGAGACGCTACTGCTGCACTTCCCGTAAGCTGCGCACCTCTTCCACCATATGTTCCCTCAGCTGCCGCAGGCTGGTCATATGTGCCTCATGGTGCTGTTTGCAAGAAAAAAGTTTAATTAATTTACTTACAGAAACTTATAACAAGCCTTTAGTATGTTGTATTTGTCCGCATTCGCAGGCATTGGAGTTACTGCAATAATGTTATTGGGCACTCCATATTGAGACACGAAAAATATATTCTGGACCATCAAAATTGTGCCGTCCCATTTCATTAAAGGTGTCTTGGATGGCCGTACCTGCTTCCTTGAATTTGACGCGACTTCTTCCTTTTAGACACATAAGTGCCTACATATTGCCAGTTATTACATAATGTGAATGTGTACAAGAAATGGTCATCACATCTCTACATGTACATTTTATGTTTGTTTACTGATCGATACAAATGATACAGAGCTCATATGCACTTGAGTTCCATGCGCAATAAAATGCATATGTGCCCTTACACGTACCTGCTGGTTTTTCTGGAGCAGCTGCTGGCGGAAGCTTGCCTCCTCTATTGCTCTTGCCTCGGCTGACTGCCCCTGCCGGATACTGGGCAGTCGCTCTGCTGACGGGGTCTCCAGCTTCTGCTGCGTCGCCTGTCTGCGGGGCGCCTGCGAAGCTGGCAGTTATTGGTAGTGCTGCGGCTGCAGGGGGGGGGGGGGGGGCGCAGGGGAAGGGGCGCACCTGCGCAGCCTGCGGGTCTTCACGCAAGACTAAAGCAAAGATTGCTCACTTACTGTTATCCAACCCACACAAAGCTTGATTATCCTAGCCGGCTACTTAAACATCATTGTAGCTACATAGCTACACCAACAATACACAAAACAGCCGCGTAATTAGAGCGAAAAGATGCCACAGAAAGTTGCTGGTAACAGTGACCTTTAAGAAGTACCAGGAATCTCTCATAACATAATACCTTACAGCCAGTATCTATGACTTACGCTGAACGATACTGACAGCTACATCATGTCATTTCTGGGCTTGCATTTCTCCTCCATAATTAAGTGCAATAACTTATTCTAGACACGAACATGACAGCGCATGCTCCGTGGAATGCTTCATAACAAGACCGTAAAGCAACTACAAACAATGCTATTACGAAAGCTAGTTAACTGCCTTACGTGCAAGGCCACTCGGCCCAGCAACAGCAGCAGGGCCCGACATCACGAATACGCTGGTTGCTGGCCTCTCCATGAAGGAAGCGATGGTCCCTGCTGATTCCTCCGAGCTCGTGCCCTGTAGTCAGAGTAGTGTTTGCACATTGTGAGCACTTTGTGCAATGCACATCATTTACACAAGTTACAGCTCACAGTACATAAACTATACAATTGCTCGCACAAAAAGGCAAAAAAATGGCTGAAAAGATTTTGCACTTTGTTGTTATCTGCTATGCAGAGAATTTGTGAGCTCACACAAACAATACCTTTTACGTCCAACTGTACGCACCTCACAATCGGTGAAGAACTGGGGGGCGGAGACGAGAACGGCGGCCGTCCTGCCCAGGACGTCGAGGACGCGGCCGTGAATGCCGTGCACTTTATCACCTCCCGTAGCCCTGCAACCCGACGACAACAACGTGAAACGACGTTACTGTCAGGATTATTAGAGAGCTCACCTCTTCTCGCTCGCCGCCCTGGCAGCCTCTTTTTTCGTTTTGTGGCCCAGCTTGGCCCAGTGGTTGCGTCTGCGACTAACGGTTTTCACTGCCGGCCCCTGTTTATTTAAGATGGTCGCTAACTCCTCCCAAAGTTCGTTACTTCGAGCAGCAGCCATACGTGGCGAGAGCTCTGTGGAAGCTCTCGCCAGGTATGGATGCTGCTCGATAAACTGCAGCAAGATAGCAGTCTGCTTGATTGAGACTCGCGGGCCTTTCGCCATTTTTTGTTGCTTTATAAATTTCGGGAATTTCAGCCGGGCCACAACACAATAAGAAAGTTAGAGGAAAACATTTTGTCTAAGCTTAGCACCCGCATGAAATGCTCACTTCGATTTGATTACTTTATGATTTATTTCTTTATACCGTTAACGTAAAAACAGTTAAAGTCGCTACTCACATTTACCGTTGAAGCAGCTTCTTTTTCGTAAAGTCCCTGGATATTTTTCGCTTGCAGAAAACCTAGGGACTTTACAAAATTTCTCGGAGTGGAACCGTCAGTGCAAGGGCACCTGACCAAGGAATGGTTGCCGTCGCTGCGATCACTTTGACGAAGCTATTGTTCTGTCGTGGCGGTGCCTTGACAGTTCTCGATCCACTATACTCCAACTGCTATGAATAATTCTTGTTGGCTCTTCCTAAAAAAAGGAAAGGATCACATGCCATTCAATATATACAGAGAAAACCACACAACAATGCAAGCACTACCCGAGCAATATTTACTCACCTCACCCTTGTATCTCACGTCTCCCGGAAGCAGCGTCTGAAATTCTTCTCAGACGAAAGTACTCCGTCGTGGATCGCAATCACTTGCGGGACATTACGGACTAGCGTAAACGCTCGGTGATGCGACAGTCGGCTGCTCGGCTTCTACAGAGGCCGCCATTTTTCGTGCGCTCAACGGCATGGATTGGATGTAGATTCGACAAATATGTGGCTACGGCATCAAAAATAGGAGCACTTGCGTTTGCTTTTCATTATGCTACGGTAGCTTTCGCGTTGTAAGGTTATAAAACAAATTTGCTTTACGAAGAATGGACGTGTGCTTTTAATAAATGTCATTTTACAAAATAAGTTTGCTATACAGTCCCGGCAAAAGAGAAGAGAACACGAAAGAAACATCCGCCCAACGGAGGTAGCTGTTGGTTGGACTATTCAAAAAACGTCGTGCATACGCCCCCACCATTTTCAAAAGCGTTGACATCACGCGAAAAGGCACTTTCAACGGGATAATCGTATGCTTTAAGCTAGCTACTTTATTTTTACTGAGAAGGAAACATTGTTTGCTTTATCGAAAAAATTATGTTCTTTGCTTCCATTTGAGTTTCTTCAAAATTTTTCACGTTATAATGGCATCGCGTTAGTAAATACAAGATTACATCACGTTACGAAAGCAAATCGGGACCTTAAATTACGCTTTGCCACCGGCGCCATTTTGCATGCGTCTAATAGAGGGTTTTCAAAAACGTTCGCACGCAAACGTAAACGCTACGCGCATAAAAAAAAACACACACTGTCCTCACTGGGCATGCTTCGTCTGTTATTGTGTTTCTGCGATTTACGTAAGTTTGTTAACCCACGGTATATAACGAGCTTAACGTACGTAATAATTTGCGTACGCTAAGAAATAGCGATGTCGAACATGGCGGCCATTCATGGCTTTCCCTTCACCATGAATCCCCATGATCGTCGCGCTCTCGCTATAGTCGATCGCTAGTACTGTTGAAATGAGCTTTCGCCTCCTCTAAACTCATTTGAAAATTTAGTTATAAACACATAGCACATCCAATTTTTTAGATCGTTCGGGGATTCAAGCATTCCTATAGGCCTAACGAGACTCATCGGAATAGAAACGACAGCATGGTTGCTAATGAATTGTCTTGGCTTGCATATGTTTCGAACGAGGCACGAGATGGCGTCCTGTCTTCTAACATCTTTCTCACGTTTGCATTCCCGCGCGTTAGATATTTTAAGGGACGCGTATCGTACAACGTCCCAAAAAGGTGCTTGCGTCGAACGTACTCAAGGTGACAAACGCTACTCTAAAGCTACCTAAGTCTGAATGTACAGAATAGCGCCTGAAAGAGCAATGTCAGTGATCACCACAGCAGCCGTCATTCACTCGCGCATGCAAATTTCACTTTATCCTGTCCAACTGACAAAAATAATCGAGTTCTAATAACAAAGTTGAATGCAAGGCCATCAGAATGTGTACTAAAAAAAGTGATAGACGTCACAAGTTCGCGGTCTTTACAAATGCCAGGACTGTGCGAAATGCCATACGCGCGAGCGACTAAGATACGTGGAATGAATATTACGTAACAGCGAAATAGACGACAACTCTGCTTACCCGGAGGCGTAAGCTTGTGTTTTTGCAGGTAGAACATTTCTGCTGTAACCATAAGGAAGAATACATTACAATATACGTTACGAAATAATTTTCACCATTGCAACTTCATGGCGGCATCTTGTAATATGGCACTCATATCGCTCAGATGTGTTCAATTTGTAAATTACCGTTCTTGAGTGCTGCAGGCGTTCCACTAGTACTCATTGCTGGTGTTGCACCGAGGCCACGTCTAGCAACTGCAAGCATAGCTTTCGCGCACAATCCTGTATGCCTTAGTGTGAGGGTGGGCCTTCACGCAACTCTGTGTTCTTCGAAGGAGGAGGAGGAAAAAATATGGGAACACAGGGAGGTTAGCCAGTACGAGCTGGCAAGTCTGAGCTGTAAGCACGTATAGTAGCCCTTGTGGGGATGCGCGACTCTCACGCGTCCCCTGATGTGGTTTTCCCTGCATGGCTGCCGTCTCCTGTAATCCGGCTTCGCCACGTGGCTTTATGGCGGTGACGTGTTGCGAAAGATGGCGCTAGTGTTGCGCGGCTAACGCCACCTAACGGCGGGGTTACTTGGGCGCAAAAGGGTGAATGCGCTTCCTCTTGGACGTGGGATCGGTGAGCGATGCGGACGTTCCGCGCGTGCGCCGATCCACGCTTCGCGAGACAGTGTCGCGACACTAGGAGAAGGACACCGGTATGGACGAACACGGATCGTTCGAACTCGCCACCGTTCGCGTGACCGTACACATGAACGACTAGGCGATGGTGCCATAGCATGGGGCGAACATATTCGCTCGCTATCCGGTAGTGGTGAGGCGAACTTCCTTGATTTGTCGTGCGCCCATGGGAAGGTTTTGTGCGTAGTAATTCGGCTAGCGTGCATTAGTGTATGGAAGGAATCCTCGGCGGCTGGGAAAAGAGCCAGCAGTCACCAACGGCTACTGCGGCTCTCACCAGCAGAGCGCGTCGGCGCGAGCGACGCTTGCTCGTGCCGACTTCTGCGTCGCCGTTTCCGGATTCCTGGGCTGGAGTCGTGCCGTCGAATCTGCAGAGCTGGTGCTGTGACTAACGGACGCCAGCGGTGAACCCCAGAGACAATGTCGGCTCGCATGTGACGGAAAGCGCGCGGACATTTCCTCGGCGTGGCCACTGCTGCAAGTACTGCCTCTTGTTCGCGAAGCACGCGTTGATGTTAGACTGTGTTGACATGTTGCGCTGGAGTATGCAGAGATTTAAGGTTGGGAGATGTGGGGATGCGCGACTCTCGCGCGTCCCCTGATGTTGTTTTCCCGGCATGGCTCCCGTCTCCTGTAATCCGGCTACGCCGCGTAGCTTTACGGCGGCGGAGGTTGGTGTGGTTGCGGCGCATTGCGAGAGATGGCGTGAGTGTCGCGCTGCTAACGCCACCTAATAGCGGGGTTACTTGGGCGCAAAAGGAACAAGGCGCTTCCTCTTCGGCGTGGGGTCGGCGTGCAGCACGCGCGGATGCTTCGAGCGTGCGCCGGCACGCTTCGGGAGACCGTCTCGCGAGGCAAGGAGCAGGACACCGGAATGGACGAACTCGGATCGCTCGAACCCGCCACCGTTCGCGTGACCGTACACGTGAACGACTAGGTGATGGTGTCTAGCATGGGGCGAACACATTCGCTCGCAATCCGGTCGTAGTGAGTCGGACTTCCTCGATTTGTCGCGGGCCCATGTGAATGTTCTATGCGTATATAGTAATTCGGCTAGCGTGTATGAAAGGTGCAATAAATGCCCTTTTGATTGTTTGCACTATAGTGTTGTCGTTCCTTTGTCCCAAGCGCACGTGTGAGACCCCCCACCCTATACGCTAATTCTCGCTGCGACAAACCAGCCATTTCTTGATTTCAACAGTCGAGCTGATTCGCATTGACGAGATGATTTATGAAAGCTTATCACAAGAACTCAAGTCCTTCAGACGTGTTCCTTTGCTTTTGCGGATGAAGCTTATCCTTTATTTTGTTATTTGAGCACGTTCATTGTTCTTTGGTGCTTCCCTTGTTCTCGAGCTTCTTTGTTAACCTCCACGTTTCTGCCCAATATGTTCGCATCGGTAGAACACAATGGTTATATAATTTTATTTTCAACAACAGTGGTAAGCTTACAGTCAGGACTTGGTAATGCCTGTCTTGTGCATTCAAACCCATTTTTATTCTTCTGTTAAGTTTCTTCTCGTGATCAGGGTCCCCTGTGAGTAATTTGCCTAGATAAACGTAGTCCAGCGCAGACTCTAGAGGCTGACTGGCGATCTTGAATTCTTGTTCCCATGAAAAGAGCGACGGAACGAAAAATATTAGGCGTAACGTTAAGAGACAGGAAGAGAGTGGTGTCGATGAGAGCAAACGAGGTTAGCCGCTATTATAGTTGATATTAAGAAAGAAAAACGGAGTTGGCTAGGCACAATGCGTAGGGCATATAACCGGTAGACCATTAGAGTTACAGAATGGGTGCTAATGGAAAGGAAGCGCAGTCGCGGGTGGCAGAAATTTAGGTGGGGTGATAAAATTAGGAAATTTCGCAGGTGCAAGTTGGAATCAGCTAGTACTAGACAGGGGTAATTGGCGATCGCTAGGAGAGGCCTTCATTCTGCCAGTGGAAATAAAAATAGGCTGAATGATGATTGTGTAACGCTAGTGTTTGATGCCAATGCTTTCTCGAAGATAGCCTTTTTGGAGAGAATTAAGGTTAAACCATAACTTTCCAAACAGCGCGAACACGAGACGAAGGCTATAAACGGACAACACTGGCAAAGTGCCGAATAAGAAAAGTCGCAGCTTCGCCCGAAGCGAAGGGCGAAGCATCGATTGCGATAGCAAACTAGTGGACAGCTATACGAAGTAAGGACAGTAGTTTTATCGGCGATATAAACTTGCAAACATAGGTAGGCTAACTTAATTAACAAGCATTGCGCCACGCGAGTACACGCAAATATTAACGCAACGCACGCGATGACCGCGGAAACTCGATGTCAAAACGCTGTAGTGATTAAGCGCGCAGCAGCAGCGAGCGAAGTGGCCTTCGTTCCACCGCTCTAAGCAAAACCTGTCTAGGAGGTGTTGACTAAGCCGCGAAAAGAGCGCCGTGAGGAAGGACTCTGCCCCCGCCACAGATGGCTTTCAAGATACAGCCGCCCGGGCGGGAGCGCGCGACGTAGTACGCGGCCATCCTCTCCCTACCCTCCCGCCACAGCCTTACAGCCCGGCGGCCTGCGGTCGTTCGGGCAGCGCGAAGCACATCGCACCCCTCCCTCCCCCCTCCCTACCCGCGGTCCGGAGCGTTGAACGCGACTGGAAGACGGCGCGCTTCCTTTCCACTTCCCGCACTTGCGTGCGCGAGATTAACCCCCGAATTCATAAACGCGACTTGACTTGAAGCCAGGACTTGACTTGCTCAAGTACGGCCCAAGGCGGTGCTTGACTTGAACGCGCTCATGTCAGCCATCGCATTTCATAAACCCTCAGCTTGCCTTCCTTCATCAAGTCACCCGCGGACGGCAGAGCAGTGCGCCTGGAGGCGAGAGTAATGCCATATTTTGCTCCTAAAATCAGTTTTACTGCATCAATACAAGCAAATTATTTGAAATTATCATTTCCTACAAGTTTATAAATCGCTGTTTTCTGCATACCACACGTAATAATTACAGCGCTACCCAAAACAAGACTAGCCGCAGCAATCCACGCCAATCCACAACAATCTATCCGTTCAGTGAGTCGTGTTCCAGTTGTACCTGTTTCGTCGCAACGTGCGCGCTGTGCTTTATTTCTTTCTATTTTTTGTGTGCGTGTGTGTCAGCGTTTTTCTTTTTCGGAGATGCCGAATGCGGAGTCAACAGCAAGTGCTCGGAGACCAGCGCCGCGCTCTACCGAGGACGAAAAGACTATTTTAGTAGGCATCGTGGAGAGGCGCAAGCATATTTTGGAATGCAAAAAAAACAGACATCGCGTCGCTGAATAAGAAAACAGAGACGAAGGAAGAGCTCTGTAAGCTATACAACTCCAATCATGGAGTCACACATACAGAGACCCCAAGCAGCTCAAGAAATGCTGGTGTAAAATGAAGCAGAAGTGGAAGGAGGAACGCTCAGAAGAGAAGCGCAAAGTTATTAAAACAGGTGAGTGCCTTCTAATCATGCCTCATAAGTGCACGCTAACAGCAGCGTTTCGCAATATTAATTTGTGTTTGTATACAAGCTTCGCATTTGATCGTAGGGTATTTATTAGACTCGACGCGGCGGTGGAGTGTCGCCAACTCTCGCTTACTAACTTAAGCCCGGCCCACATGGTGCGATTTTGCACTGTGTTTTTCGCAGCTACGATTTCCGCAAATGCGAAATTCGCAATCCAGTTTCACATGGATCCACCGCATCTGCGTTTTCGCAGAGAAGTTCAGTACGGCCGAACATCAAAAATTAGCACGCACGAAGGGTCCGGCGGCCTATTTCCCGCAGCTGCGAACTCGCAGACAAAATCGCACCATGTGAAACGGGCGTTACGCAAAAGTCATCCGCAACCGGTGCTCTCGGGGCACTGCGTACCTTTCGCGTTGACCATTGTTACGCAAAAATCAGTATCCTACTCGTCCTGCAGCTTTATTGTAGTACTGCACACAGATATGGAAGAAATTCGACGTGTTTGTGGCTGCACTGGTCACCTCGCAGCCTCAGTACCGTCCTCGCAATTATCTGCTACAGATGCGCGCTGTTCTGGCGCTCTGCTGCTACTGCAGCTGAAGCATATTACTCGATATCGAATGTACATCGGCTGGTCATTAATCTGGAAGCAAACAGCTGTTATTTGACAGTGGTAGTAGGTTCGCATAGCACCAGTATGGCACTTGTGAAGTGATCGTTTATTCCAGCAGATTTGAGCTGTTTTCCTCAGTATTTATACTGGCAAAAATTCCGTCATGTACTTTTATTTTTCTGTAGAATTACTTTTAAAGCGCACATCAACTTTCGTGTCATTTGAATAAGTACAATGCTACTTTTTAGGAGGAGGACCGCCCCCACCACCGATGGGTACAGTTTCAGAGCTTGTGGAGGCAGTGGCCGGTCACATGGCGACCCGCATTGCCAATACGGATGACAGCGATGGAGCGTCATACTTGGCCCCTGTTGACAGTGAGCCTGTTCTGCCGCTACTGCGGCCCATAGTCACAGGAGAGGAGGATCCGCTCTACGACAGCTTTGGTACTATATTACATATTTTTGTGCATTTACAGTAGTTACGAAACAAGCTAGTAATGTTTTTTAATCTTTTTGTGCATCATTACTTATTCCAAGTGCTACAACTCATTTTTGTGTTAAAGAACCCCAGGTGGTCCAAATTATTCCGGAGTCCCCCTTTACAGCGTGCCTCATAATCAGATGGTGGTTTTGGCATGTAAAACCCCATAATTTACTTTTTATTGCCGATCGCTATCGTTATGTAATATAATTTTTTCCTTACAAAGACTAGCTGAATGTGTAAGTAAATGCATTTAACACAAACACTGCATCAAGAGGTGACATTTCTTTAATAGCATGATGAGGTCATATACACTAACCGAGAAGTGCAGTGTTCTTGTTGAGATGAAGTGGTGCAATGTCTACAGCAAAGCTGTCTGCAGCCACATTATGCCATATGTGGGAATGTAAAATTGCCTTTTTACTAACATTATAGCCAACAGTTCAAACCAAGCCGCATTTTGTGAATACGGGAGCGCCTTCCATGCCTTGTACAATGTGCTGTGCATGCTCTTGATGGAGGGTGCAATTATGTTCTTGCAGAGGATGACTACCAACCCCAGAGCCCCACGTATGAACGACTACAAGACACTCAAACTGACAGGGATAGCCAAGTGAACGAACGCACTGCCACACCACCACGGTCAAGCACTGCAACACTGTATACAGCCATGATGCCTTCATCAGTGCTACCTGGAAATGAAAGCGCAGAAGGAGATCCTGTGCCACCCGAGACGGAAAGCACTCCTGTGGTTCCCAGAGGCAGAATAGCTCTGCTTCAGAAAACACTGGGGGAGGAAGCGGATGCGCGTTTTGCACTGCTGCGCGAGGAGCACTCCCTGCGCCTAAGGTTGCTTCAAGAAGATCACAATGTCATGCTAAAGAAAAGGGATAATGAACATAAGGTGAAAATGGCAATTTTACAAAAACAAAAGGAAATTGAAGATTTCGAAACTGAAGAGCCTGCAGGAAGGTGGACACAATAAAAGATGTGCAAATTCTTCTTCCTTTCTTACAGCGGGTGAATACACAATGTAACACTTTTCATGTATATGAGAAAGCTGGCTACGAGCAGTGGTCTGACCCGTTGTAGCAAGTAGACAAGTCAACACTCCTCTCAGCAAACTAAAGTTTAATAAAACTTCGGTTGGGGCTAGTTGATACATAGTATTTTAAGGTGAAAAAAATCAGCACGAACACCCAGGACAAACCACAAAGAAGAGACAAGACAAGCACTGGTGCTGACTAACAACTGCCTTATTATTCTCATGACTACAAATATCTATATATATATATATATATATATATATATATATATATATATATATATATATATATATATATATTTATACCACTATGTTGCGTGCGCATGCGTGGCTATGGGTATATGTATACACGTGTTGTTGTAAGCAGAATAAAGCAGTTGTTAGTCAGCAGCAGTGCTTGTCTCGTCTCTTTGTGGTTTGTCCTGGGTGTACGCTTTGAACTTTTTTCACCTTAACATAAAGTATAACAACCGAGTTGGAGCTGTAAGGTTAAGTGAAGCGCCTGTGAACAAGCAGCTCTCGCGCCTGTGTGCCTGGTAGGGAATCTTCTGTATTGTCAAAAGGCGGAAGGTGCGAGTGCTGCCTCGACCTGCACCTGTGGTTGGGTGGCCTCGGTGGAGCAATAACTTGTGGGGGCTCTGGGTCCTTTCTCATGCATGCCAGATTGTGCAGGGCTGCACATGCGGTTATTATCCGCACAGAACGATGGGGTTTGTGCTGCAGCTTCATGTCGAGGCAAGGGAAGTGGCATTTCCAGACTCCAAATACCCGCTCGATCGAGTTTCGGGTTGATGCATGCGCCTTGTACCTGTGCGAATGAAAATACATAAAAAACTGCAGTTTCACCTGCCACCTAATCTTGCTGAAGGGACGGCAGCAATGCCTGTGAACACACAGCCAGACAACAACTACAGAGTGCTGCTTACTTATGATAACACATCAGCTGCTTTAAAGCCATTCTCCATAAATGCAGTTGCTCTACAACTTGTTAATGCTCATTTCTCAGTGCAAGGTTTGGCAGTCCAAAATGAATGCACACAGCAGCTGTTCTAGCTGTGCTATCCCTTGTATTAATGCTGACAGTGGTACTGAAGAAAAGTTTTACAAACAGCATGACAACACTTTTTTCATGCGAACTAGTGGGCGAACCAAATGGGTATCATCGCTGATTACAATAGCTGATTGAAAGTAGTATTACAACAAATATTTATTGTTTCCATAATGAAATATTGTTCGAAGAAGATAATAATATACTTGCCTGGTTCATGCTGCCTCTTGCGCACTTTGTTCAGAGAATGGCATCATCAAAAATGGCTGGTAGGCGTAGCTCATGTCTCCAAGGAGCACTCCAGGCACTCGGCGCTCCGCGTACAGAACTCGGGCACGGGAATTGTCAAAAATACGGCTGTCGTGCACTGACCCTGGCCAGCTGGCAACTACATTATAAGACTGCAGCTAGGGTCCAGTGATTGCCTGCAGGTGGTAATGGAAAAATGATAGAAAAATACAATGCAGACAGGTTAGCGAGGATATGACAATACCTAAAGAATTGATTCAGAAATGAAAACACTGTATGGTTGTAGTCTTAATTGTTGAGCCATTTGCCAGGTTGTTCCTTACAAAGATGGTCAATCAAATGAACCCTCGTTGCCCATTGCCCGTGATGCAAAAGTGTGTGGAAATATGTAGGACTAACATTACATTTGTCACCGATTCAGCAATAGCTCTCCCACAAAACCAGTTTCAATCATTGTACCCAAACTTTCCTGTCTTGCTAAAGTTACTTTAATTAAAATATTATTTCTCGTCACAATAACATGTACGGCAGCGGCGTATTACGTGTGCCTGAAATATCTTCCCACGACAAGTTTCGTCAAAATTCTCAATCATATATAGGGTGTCCCACGCAGCTTGAGCCAAACTTTAAAAATATGCAAATGCGACATCGCTGGACAGAACCAAGCTAATGGTGTTCGGAGTCGCTTGGAGATACTCAGATTATTTTTGCATTCCGCCGAATTAGATAATTAGTCCTAATTAATTAATCAATTTCTCAAATATTATAGTTAGATAAAAAGTGTCAAAAAAGTGTCAATGAAAAGATTGTAGAGCAGCATGAGAAACTCCCGATACAACTTTCTGTTGCTCAATACGTTATACATAAAATTTATTTTCCGAGTGTGAAAGAGGCTCGCAAATACATGCAAACTGCCTCGAGCGGCCAGTGGGGCGGCCGTTTTGCGTGTATTCGCGGGCATCTTTGCCAACTTTGAAAATGTTCGACCAGCGCGCGCGAGCGTTTCCAAACAAACTCACCTGTACCTTCACTGAGAACACTCCTTTCCGGTTGCGAAACACCTCAGCTTCATCGCCGCCGGGGCTTTTTATGCGCACGTGGGTGCGATCAATGCACCCTGTAACTCCTGGGAAGTCGGAAATCTCGTAAAAGTCGCGCATTACTGATGAAAACTGTGACAACTCCGAGAAATGCACAAGCTTGCGGAACAGGTGCCGCGCGATGAGGCGCGTCACCTTGCCGAGGGCTCGGCACACTGTCGGCTGCGACACGTAGATTAGATCTGTGACGATATGGAAGGTGCCGGCGCCGTAAAATGTCAGGGCAAGGAGCAGCTGCAGCATCGGCGATAGAGGAAGTCCCCGGTTGTTTCCGCTCGCTTCCAGCGGCAGCAACAGCAGCAGTTCTCGCACAGTTTCTTTCGAGAATCGGTAGCGTAGGAGGAACTGTTGGTTGTTGTACAGCTCCATCGGGTTTTCGCTATCGCGAAGCAGTCGCCGTGGCACTCTTGGCAGTACATAGACTGCGCCGAAGACGATATCGCAAGCGCGAGATCTATACTCGAACGCGTCGTTAATACGAGCCGCCATCTTTGACTGCGCTGCGACCACTGCAAGTCGGGTCGAAGGTAGGTGCGGGGCTGCCTTGGAATTCGTCGCGAATTGGTCGCGTCAAGTTCGCTTCAAGAGGGCTGCTTCAAGTCGAGGCAGGTTTATGAATTGGATTGACGCCGCCTCAAGCCTGTTGGAAGTCAAGTTCGAGTCAAGTCACGTTTATGAATTCGGGGGTAAGCCGCGATCGCCGGCTCACCCTTGCAGGCTTTCACTCGTACATAGAGCATGCGGCGCGCGGCGACGATGTTATCGCCCGTGGACGGAACCTCACGGCGACGACGACGGTGACGCCGACGGCAGGAATGCGCCTAGAATGTCCATATAAGTGCTGTCGCAAAATATTTTTATTATTATTATTATGAATATTATTAAAACGAAGAAAGGTATCGCCACAAGACCATGTGCATGTCTTTTTATACCAGCGCAGAAAATTTTATCTTACACCGCAAGGCGGAACGGATCACTCGTGCTAGGAATCATAGCTAGATATCTTACCTTATAATCGGCCCACTGTTCTTCACTGTTCTCTTTTTTTTCAGATAAAGGCATAAAAAGCGCACGTACCAGCCGGTATATATAGCACCATTGTCATCTAGTTGGCATTCCATTAGCGACTTCATAACGGAGCACAGCAAGCAGTAGAGGTAGTTGCTTTCACTTGCGCCGTGTCTGCAGCGTTTACTTCTGCATAGCTTTTTGAGAAGGCTCCACGCCAATCTGCTGACTTCCATCCGTCGAAGTTCTGCGACGCCTTCAAAGTCTGACCTTTCCGTTACGGATTTCATGGCCGATCTCAACAGGGCAGCTGGTATGTTCGCGACTCACCTCCTGCGTGGACGTGGTGCCAGACGGTCCAGCGGCGGCAACGATCAACGGTCCCGTGGCCAAGACACCGGGGACGACGGGGGGATACCCATGGCGCTAATCGGTTTCATGCCACCGTCACTTTCGATGCCGCCCCCATACAGCGAAGTAGTGCTCGACGTCAACGCCGAAGTTCCTTTCACTGAAGAGGACGTGGCGCGCGCGGCAAGACACCTCGGTCACATCCGCCAGTTGCAGCGGGAGCGGCACCCTGAGATCGAAGGGAGATGGATAGAAGATACAGATGAGCAGGCGTCCCGGAGGTTCTCTGTTTGGGACAGATTATATCGGCGGTACTACATGCAGTGGAAGCAGCGGTGCGTCTGCCTGTGTCTGTTGGTGTTTGGCATAATTTTGTTGCTGGGCGTCTTTGTGTTCGTGGCCGTAATGCACTTTCTTTACCATGGCTCGTCAGGACTGAAGTACTAGGACCTGATTGTAGTCTGCTGGTCCAGTTGGTGAACATAGTGTAAACGAATGAGCGAGTTTACGGCAGGGGTGAAAAAGAGTGTCACGGTTTTTTTTTCACCCCTGCCATAAAACAGCTCGTACTTTTATGGTAGTAGGACTTCCCGGTGAGGCTGACACATGAATTCTAGAAAAGCTCTGGCTGGACGAAGTGCGGGTTCACACACGTATTTTACGGGAAGTGCATGACGCGGTGAGCAGCAGAGTGCATGGCAGACAGACGGATTTTCATGCACCGTGCGATGAAGTAGTATCGCGCCGGAATGAAACGCGAATACGAGGCAGTGAAGTACAGTTCACCTCTTCTGCTTAGTTACTTGAAGTTGCTGTGAGCGATTGCGGTTTAACCAGGGCGAGAGTGCTATGCATGACCCCCAAAATTGTCCGTGAATGTCTAACATTAGCATCCCGCATACTAGTGAAAAACGACGTATGGCTTCGTGTTGCTTTGCTCGTGTTTGCACTTCATTCTGGCGTAACTATATGACGCGGGACGATGAACTTTGTCTTTTGTTTCAACCGCACAAAAAAAAAAAAATCTTCACCGTTCCATTAACAGGTAGTGCTTCGGACAAAAAAAACAAAAAAATCTGTCTTAGCGCGACGTAATGGTTCGTTTAAGGAGGCCTTCAGGTCACATCGCCCTGGTATCTACGGTGTTTATTTTGGCAGCATTTTACACCTCGGTCTACTTTTCCGGCGTCTTCATTCACCACATTTTTCACAACTCAGTTTTATCGCACCGTACACATTTCATTCATCTGTTAAGATGTAGTTTGTATTGTCAAGCTCATTTTAAGCGAATCTGTGAACGCCGCACAACACAAATAAACTGTGCAAAGTGTTATACTGTGTCTCCCCTTCGCTTTGCTTGTCTGTTTTTCCTGGGACAGATCCCGAAGATAGTACGAGCTGGCCCATAATTCAATCCAAGAGCAAATATGCAGTGCAGGAGGAAGGATAAAGAGTATAGAAGGTGTTACACTCTTATAACACAAGAAGGCGAAAGCCTGCTGCACATTTGGTAATAGATGAAGTTATACAATCGCGGCTAGACTTCCTGAAAGACATAACGAGCCATAATGGGAAGTACACGTCTGGCACTACGGCAACCTCCTGAACGCCACATATGAACACTTAACGAAGTACCTAAAGTGCAGCATGTTAGTGCACGCAATAGGCCACACCTTTACTCAGCGAGATGGCTGCGACGTGACGTGTGCAGTCACGCACGTGCTAGGCACACCTTTAATAAGCCATGGAGCAGCCGTGGCTTCAGAGAAGCGTGCTCGTCTCGCACCCCGGAAGCCGGGGCTCTTATTCCGCCAAGACCAAAATGTACCAAATTTTCTTTTCAAAGCCACTAATTTACTTTGTTTACAGGAACCTCCCTGAGAAATCTGACGTCAATCCGAGCATTTTTCGCGGCGTCAGCCACTTTTCGTCATGGCGCAGTTTCACCTAGGTCACCACCAAGGGCACCGCCAACATAGACACCTAAGGCTTTCGCCTTAAAAAAAGAAAGAGGTATGTTAGGGCTGATTTTTCAACAATGCTTCTTGGCGATGCAGAAATCACATGTAGGGTGTTTTTTTTTTAAGACACTACAGATTTTTCATAAAGCTATGACCGTTAGACACCTGTCGTCTTCGCATATGAGCTCTACGTCGAGGTGGAGATACTTTGCCGCTGTTTATGTTCTTTTGAAAAGGTTAACAAAATTTTGTTAGTTACCTTTTTTGATTATTCACTTGAGGGCAGTTGTTTACATGGAAAACTTGTAGGGAGTCTCAACTTATGGCATAGCATTTTTTATACATCCAAAAAATCGCACGTGCTTTGAAATATGTATCGTCAAAATTTAAGGCCAAATCCAGGCAATATCGAGACTGATAGCGTCCTGCTGCGCGTCAGTTGCAATGCCCCTTAAATAAGTGTAGGGTTAAGTTGGACTGATAGCATGCCGGGGCGGCCAATCCGGAACCGACACCACGGTGTAAGATATAAAGAATACATATCTTAGACCGTGACTGACACAACAGTGCACATGCTTGCTAGGCAAAGCGTGCCGTATCAGTAGGTGTCGCGACCGGCCAAGACGTTCAGTTTCAATCTACGTCGCGCTTGTCGTTACGGGACGTTTCCGTCTATATGATAGCGGGTCCGCTTTTTCTGCGCTCCTGGGGCGCAATCGGAGATCTTTGTTCCTTTCGCGTTCTGTTCAGTTGCTGCAACGTCACAACGCGGCAGTATGCAAAATTTATGGCAACGGGAGGGAGAGAGCAGCCAATCGGAAAGCGGTGAACTCCCCGGACGGGGGAGTTCGTCACGGTGTTCGTCACGGTGTTCGTCGTTTTTGGTGACCTCAAAAGGACGACTGGCTCCTGTCAATCAGTTTGATTACGAGCACGTAGTCTACTAGGAGCAGAACGCGACGAGAGATGTGAAGTTCGAGCTGGCGCCTCCTCTATTTTTTCAATGCCAGCCAGATGCGGCCGATCGAACGGTTCACTGCCCTCTCCGATTGCTCTTTTCTACCCTCTCCCGTCGGCTAGCGCTCGCGCCTGCTTTACGATCGTGAGGGAGAGTACCTAAAAGTAGCGCCAACCACTTCCCTCCTCCTCCGTTCCACTGTCGCGGTCAGCGCGACCAGTGCGATCGAGGCGCGATCTCGAGAGTGGCGCCGCCCACGTCGGGCCTGTCGTGGCAGACGCGCTACCAGATTAAATCCGCGGAAAACTTCGAAAGCGCCCTGCGAAGAAGTTTTTGAGGCGCGATTTTGCTTCGTCAGACAGTAACTGGCCTCAATAATGCCGTTTTGGAAGTAGCAACGCGATTATGCGAGACGGCGCAAATACCAAGTGTGCTGCAAGAGTTTGCGCTCGCCGGATGATAAACAAAAAAAGCCTTTTGCCCTCGCCTTGTCGGTTGCGGCAACTGAAGGCGCTGCAGCATGCCATCACAACGAAGTTCTTGTCCCTAACACGTTTGATCCGTTTGTGCGCACAGCACTTTCGTCGCACAGGCCCGAGAATGGCGGTCGGAGCGCGCTGGAAAGAAAAAAAAATGTCGCAGTTTCGCCCGAAAGGCGAACCATCGATTGCGATAGCAAATTAGTAGAGAGCTATTCGGAGTAGGGATAGTGGTTTTATCGGCTGCATAAACTTGGACACATTCGCTTACTAACTGAATTAACAATCGTGGTGTCAGCGCGCGCACAAGCAAACATGAATAGATCACACTGAATGACCGCAGACAACGACTGTCAAAACGCTGGCAGCAAGCGCAGCCGCCGGGGCGAAGGCTCGCGCGGTCTATCGCTTCAACGGAAACTGAGCGGCGTGCACAGCGCATACAAAGGTCAGAGCCGTGTGGAGATAAGAGGCGGTGCGGGCGACCGCCAACGTAGGGCAAAGTGCTGAGGAGTTGTTGGCAGAGGAGAGGTTGCCCCACCCCCCCCCCCCCCGTCCTTCCCGCGCTGCCTTCCCGATTTCTTGCTTTGGCGTGGGAGATTGAGTGGCAAGATACGCCTTTGATGATGATAAGTGGTTCTTGAGGGAAAGGGAAAGGTTGGCGCTATCTTCTGCAGCCCTTGAGGGAGCACGGCTCAGCGCCGGTGGTAAGTGGTTCTTGAGGGAAAGGAAAAGGTTGGCGCTATCTTCTGCAGCCCTTGAGGGAGCACGGCTCAGCGCCAACGGGGAGGGGTAAGTGGGAGCGAAAGAAGGGATAGAGTGGAGACGCCATGGCTGGGCGAAGCAAAACCGGCAGGCATAGGCGGCACGTATCAGGCCGAGATGGAAGGCCTTGGTGTGCTGCAGAGTCTGCAGGGGTGTTGTGCCAGGCCGGTCAGGCCCGGGGTGGAGTGGGAGGCCGTGAGGCCTTCCCGCTTGTAGAAATGTCCTTAGAGGCGTGCGGAGAGCCCTGACGAGTCAAGGAACTCCACGACGCCTCGAAGTGCAGAAAGGTGGTGTCGGCCGGGGAAGAGGAGATCTTCCTCCTTGTCACAGGGGAGGCCCAGGCGGCGGAACTCCTGCAGGAGTGGGCCCCGCTGCTGGAGGTACGCCGGGCAGGACAGCAGGAGATGTTCGATCGTCTCCGGCTCCCCGCAGGAGCTGCAGGCCGGGGACGTCGCTCGTCCCAGTCGGTAGCTGCGTGCTGCCGTCCAGCTGCAGCCGATGCGGAGCCGGAGAAGGAGCGAGGTCTCCCTGCGAGCCAGGCCTCGCTGGGGGAGTGGTCGTGGGGGGCATCCCAGTGCCACCCGTTTGTCTGGGTGGTGGGTCGCCAGGTGTCGCCGCAGCCTCAGTCCTGTGAAGTCGCCCTCCGTCACGGCCCGACTGAGGGGCACAGTGGTGTGGTGGGCGTCCTTCGCCAGGGTGTCGGCTGCCTCGTTGCCCGGGATCCCTACGTGGGCGGGGATCCAGTGCAGGGACACCGGGTGGCCTGCGTCCTGCAGCGCTGTCAGCCGGGTAGACAGCAGTGCGACTCCAAGGCTGGCGCTTTCTGGCCTCTGCAGGCCGAGGAGGGCTGCCCTGGAGTCGCAGAGGATGGCCGCTGGTACCCCAGGAAGCTCCTCAGAGAGTAGGTCGACGGCCAGGTGGAGGCCTGCCACCTCCGCTGCAGTCGAGCTGGCGTGTCTGGGCAGTCGACACTGCCTGCTCTTCTGCAGGGCTGGTGCCGTGCAGGCCGCCGTGGCAGAGCCGGTGTCCGGTACCACCGAACCGTCGACGTACACCAGGAGGTGGTCTCCGAGGGTCTCGTCCAGGAGGCAGGCGGCCGTCTGCTGCAGGGCGCAAGCGGGTGAGCGCCTCTTCGAAATCCCGGGCAGCTCCGTGGCGATGGGGACAGGAGGCCTCTGCGGTGGGGGCAGCTGTACCGCATTCGGCGGTGGGTTGCCAACCACCTCCTCGTAGAGGCGGCACAGCTGACCCATCCTTGAGGAAGGCCGGGACTGGAGGCGACGCAGCAGGCCTCTGCCATCAGGAGCATGGTGGAGGCGGTCGACGTGCCTCAGCCCCTGCTGCAGGAAGAGGAGCGACAGGGGCCATGCTCCAGCCTCCGCAAGGGTAGCGGCAATCTGGGAGCTCCGGGGGACGCCCAGGCAGAGTCGGATGGCCGCCCGGTGCTGCAGCTCCAACTTTTCGAGGCGGCGTGGCGGCAGCGCCACCAGCGGGAGGGCGTACCGCAGGCGTGATGTGGCCTGCCGCCTCGTAGAGCCGCAGGGCCCACTTCACCGAGCAGCCCTCTCCATGGGCAAGGAGCTGCGACACGGCCTTGCGGACCCTGATGGTCTGGGTCTGCATGGCCCCGACTGCCGGTAGCCAGGTTAGCCGGTGGTCGATGCGCAGCCCAAGGTACGACACAGTCGTACTCCATGGGATGCGCACGCCTTCCAGCTGCAGCCGGGGAGCTGAGCGCCGTGCCGCTGCTCTCGGGTGGACGAGGAGGGCCACCGTCTTCCCCGTCGAAACCGAGAGTCCGATGCTTCCCAGGTAGGCGGCCGTGGTGTCCAGGGCTCTCTGGAGGGCCAGGCACACGTGGCGGCTTGACTGTGGCGGTCCCCGCACCCACAGGGCGATGTCATCCGCGTAGATGGAGCACTCCACCTTGTAGTGAGGGTCGGTCGGCAGTGCAGCAGGCAACCGGGCCAGGGCGAGGTTGAAGAGAAACGGGCTCACCACTGACCCTTGTGGTACGCCTGCTGCGACCGGACGGGGAGTGCTCCTTGCATGGCCCACGCGGACCCTGAGGGTGCGGTCGTTCAGGAACGATGACAGGAACCGCCGCAGGTTGCCGCCAATGCCCAGGAGGTCCAGAGCCTGCTGGACGACCGCATGTGGGAGGCCATCGAACGCCCCCTTGACGTCGATGAGGAGGAGCATGGCGAGGTCTCCGCTGGCCCTGGCGTCCTCCAGGGTGGAGACGACGTCTGCGATGGAGTCCGCAGTGCACCTTCGGCGCCGGAAGCCTGTCTGCTGGTCCGCGAGGAACCCGCAGGCGCGGGCCACCCATTCGAGCCGTGCCAGAGCAATGGCCTCCATCACCTTGCAGGCAGCGCAGGTGAGAGAGACCGGTCGGTATGAGGACAGCTCGTTAGCCGGCTTATTGCTCTTCAGAATGGGGGCCACGATGGCTGTGCGCCAGGCCTCCGGCACCTGTCCTGACCACCAGATGTTGTTGTAGCAGTCGAGCAGGCGTCGTTGCTCACTGGTGGCCAGGTTGCGGAGCATCTGGAGTGTCACTCCGTCTGCTCCCGGTGCACTGCGACGCTTGCCCCTCCTCAGGGCCATCTGCAGCTCGTGGAGAGTCAGTGGATCCTGGCAGATGGCCGCGATCTGGCTGGTCGCCCACTCCGGATGCAGCTCCAGCAGGCAGGTAGGCGGGTTGGCAGGGGGAAGTCCGACCGGCAGGATGGCCGCAGCGAGGGCAGCCGGGGGGGCGAAGTGGTCCGCTAGCAACTCCGCCAGGGCCGCCTCGCTGATGCCCAGCGAGATAGCCACCGCGAGGACGGGGTGGCGGTTGACCTTCCTGCCGGTCAGGGACTTTAGGAGGCGCCAGGCCAGGGGGCCCTTGGAGCGGTTCTCGATGGTGGCGCAGAGGCTCCCCCAGCTCTGGCTCCTTCTGCGCCTGGCCTGTCGTCTGCAGCGGGCATCCGCTCTCCTGTATTCGGTCCAGTGCTCTGCATTGCCCGTCCGGATTGCTCGGCGCTCCACGCGTCGCCTGGACGCACGGAGGTTGAGCAGGAGCAGATCCGGGGCAGGAGTATCGGGCAGAGCAGAGCACTGGACTGTGGCTGCCTGGGCGCACTCCATGATGGCACTCAGGAGGTCACAGCCATCTTCCAACTCACTGCAGCGCTTCCTGAACAGGGACCAGTCTGTGACGTGGTATGTTCGTGACCTCGGCCTTCTCCCACACCCGGGGTGATCAAGATGGGGAAGTGATCAGATCCCCAAGTGTCGGGAGTTGTAGCCCAGTCATAGGAGCGCTGGCTCGGTGGTGAGGGAGAGGTCGATGGCTGTGCTCACCCCACGGCGGACGTACGTGGGTCCTCCTTTGTTGAGTACCACCAGGCCTGCTCGGCTGATGGCGTTGCAGAGGTCCCTGCCTCGGCGGGTGCACCTGCGGCTGCCCCAGTCGGTGTGGTGGGCGTTGAAGTCACCGCACAGGACTGCATGTCCGCCGAGGCGTGCTGCAAGCCGCACCAGGCTGGAGGGGTCCCACTGTTGTCCAGGACGAACGTAGACGCTCGCCACAGTCGTGTCCTGTCTGTCAAGGCGTACCGTGACAGCACAGCACTCCATGGCGCCGCCTACGACGTCCGAGACTGGGGTCACCGAGTGGGCCAGGCTGCTGCGGACGTAGATGGCAGTCCTCGGCTTCCCCTTCTTGTGGGCACCCTGCAGGCAGGGAGCGTCCGTGCAGCTCTGCGTCGAGCAGGTGGTGGCGCCAGAGTAGCCCGTGTATCCCGGCAGCCGCAGGTCCTCGGCCACAGTGTACACCTCCTGCAGTGCGAGGACGTCGAAATCACACCGCAGGAGGTGCGCGCACAGCTCTGCATGCCGCCGCCGCAGTGAGTTGGTGTTCCATTGGAGAACACTCGGGCGGCGACGGCATTTCCCAGCTGTGGCTGGTGAGGGATCAGCCATGCTGGTTGACTGTGGTCGGGACTGCCACTGCCTGCAGGCAGATGGCTCGGAGGGGGCTCTCGGCAGGCAGCATCTCCCCGATGGCCTTCAGGGCGAGCTGCAGGCTGGCAATGATCTGGTCCCGAGGGTCCGGGCCAGGCATTGCCAGTGATGCTGGGGCTGTGGTGGGCTCGCTCCCAGGGGTGGCTGGCGGCTGGCGTCGCTGCTTCCGTGGGGCCGGTGTGGGTGGCCGTCCGGGGGGGGGCTGCCTTCTGCTGGGGCGCCTGTGGGAGGCCGGCCAGTGCCTGTGCATAAGACAGGCCCTGCACAGGCGTTGAGGTGGCCTTGGCCTGCAGGTTCTCCTCCCGGACACCAGCGCGGACTGCCCGGCGGGAGAGGGGAGCAGGCGCTGTTGCCAAGATGGTGGCCACCCTGCGTTCCTCCTGCCACCTGGGGCAGGCAGGAGTATTTGCGGGGTGGTGGCCACCGCAGTTGCGGCAGTGGGCCGCGTTGGGGCAGCTGTCACCCTGCTCGTGAGACCTCCCACAATGACGGCAGCTGGATGGCGAGTCGCAGGAGGCAGCCACGTGCCCAAAGCGGCCACACTGCTGGCACTGCAGTGGACGCGGTCTGGACGGTCGCACCCTGAACCGGAGCTTGTAGAGGCTCACATGCTCAGGGGGGACCGGCCCCGCGAACCGGATGGTGATGGTGTTGGCCTCCCTGGTAGCAGCCAGCACTGGGACTCCCGACTCGATGGCCCCCAGCAGGTCCGCGTCTGCGGGGATGCCGTCGGCGCCGTGGACAAAACCAGTGCTCCTGCCTCGCTCGGCAGGCTGCCGGGCAGTCACCGGTATTCCCCGGAGCTCCGTGGTGGCCAGCAGCTCCTCCAAGCACCTCTGGGTGGTGGCGTCGGCGGCCACGATGTTGCGCCTGTGATTGACTCTCACAGCGGCAACACCTGGCCGCGCTGAGAGCACCGCCGCAAGAGAGAGGCGTGGTGCTCCTCTGAAAGTGCCACCCACCACAGATGGGCGGAAGAGGGCCGTGCCAATGACCGCGGGGTTCACCGGGATGGCAGCACTCACTGGTGCCCTTGCGCGGCGGCGATCGGCCTTGGACAGCACCAGCTGGAAGCCCTCAGCTGGTGGTGCATGGGTGGTTGGGGCCTCCTGTGCAGCAGCCTTTGCTGTGGGTGTGCCGGAGCCCGCCAGAGTGGGCCTCGGGGCCGGAGGGGCAGCAGGGGGGGAAGCCTGTTTGGGTGCAGAGCTTTTCCCCGCCTTCTTCTGCTTCTTGTTTTTCCCCTCCTGCCTCGGTAGAGTGTGGTGGGGGGATCCTTCAGGAACCTCGCCGCTGGGTGGGCGAGGCCGTGCTGCGTCGGACCGGCTGGGGCTCTGTCTGCTCGGGGATCGTGCGCGAGCCCCAACGGCACAGACTCGGGCGCGTCACGAGCATCCGCCGTAGCAGACGACGCAGGAGAGCTCGCGCCAGCCTCACCGGCAGCCGGAGGAGCGACCGTGTTGATGCGCGCGCCCTCCCTCGGGAGAGCGCGAAGGAGGCAGCGGACGACTCGCCGGGCGTGCGAGGGGCGGCGCTGGTGGTCGAGAGGAGCAGGAGAGCCGGCGCAGCCGGCGGATCGGCGGGGGCGCCATCTCGTGCCGCGGGCGATGACGAGGAGGCGGCTGAGTCCCCCGGGCGCCGGGAGATGGCGTCGCCGTCGTCCCTGCTCTCCGGGCAAGGTGGGGCGGTCGGCGGCGGCAGCTTGCGGCGACCGGTTTGCTCCTCCTCCTCGCTCTCTGCTTCGCGCATGCGTTTGCGCGAGGAGGAGGAGTCCATGGCCTCCTCGTCGTCGGATGGGGGCAGCGGGGTGCTCGCCATGGCAGCAATGGCGGCGTCCTGCTCCGAGGGGGGAAGGCTCGCTTGCGGGGAAGGTATAGCCGGCGCCACGTGTGTCTCGGTGACGGCGGGCGCGGCCGCGGCGGCAGCTGCTTGGGTGGTGGTGGCCTGTTTCTTTATCCACGCGTCCACGATCTCGGCGGCGCGCACCTCTAGTTCGCCTCGCTCACGCGACGCTTGTTGCGTCACGGGCACAAAGGTCGCGAGAGACGCGCTCGCACTTCGACGATGGCCCGCGCGCGGCGGGCGCTCTCCTGGCCTGCGGAAGCCCTCCATGCCGTTCGGCTCCGCAGTCAACACGCGAACCGCGCGTCACAGGGGGGCAAACACACTACACGCACGTCGCGCGCACAGCACCGACCACGCGATGCGCGCACGAGGCGGCACAGCCGGGGACGCGGCACAGATGTCGGGTTGGGAACGCCACTCGCGGAGCACAACACTGAAGCAAATCCACTCGTCGCACGATGCAAGCCCGCAGGGAACACACAGGGTTGCGCGTTGGGACGCGCAAATCGTGCGCGGCTGCAGGTGACGTCGCCGACGATGGTGAGCCACGCGGCTCGTGCAGCACACGCCGGGGCGATGTGCAGGCACGACCGCACGGGAGAAGAGCTCGGCGCGACTGGCGAGGCGAGGTCGTCGGAGCGAGACGCAACACAACCTCTCTCTTCGACAGTCAGGGCGAACT
>NC_051154.1:208881009-208901111 GCF_013339745.2 Dermacentor silvarum | reverse complement strand
ACCTGTCGTGATAGCCGAAGTGTGGCTCTTGCGTTATTTATCATTCTTGTGAAATGTTGCGTTTGAACGCCAAAACAGGCAATAAAGGAAAAAAAAAAAAAAAAAACTGGCGTAGCTCAGTGGTATCCCGGCCGGAACTGGGTATTTTTTTCTCATTCCCGGCGATAGCTGCTACGGACACCGGCGGCGGTGGACACCATCGCCAACCGAAACCGCGATTGGAATGAGCCCATAACAGCTTACGCTGTAAAAGCCTCGGAGGTATTTCACCACTGAATAGGACATCTGTACCCTGTATACTGTGAGAGGTTTGAACGACTAGGCCTTTTGGCGACGATTTGGAGTGCATGACCGCGATCGAGAACCTGTAGCGAGCGTACTGATCTTTTTACAGTAACTCCAGCCTTCTTCGGCAGGTGGCGCAGCAAAGCGCTCCGCTCTAAAATCCCTGTATAGTAAAAGTACCGCCATCTACTCTTTCCTCCGGCGTCTCCTCTCCTAAAGGGCTTGGTTTTTTCTTTAATTTTGCTTGCGCAAGCAAGTCGACGGTGGTGCACCTAGAAGGTCCACGTTGAAGCTTTCAGGCCGGGCGCGCGCCGCCGCCGCCAGCGGCGACTGCGGCTGCGCAGTGTTCTTTCAACATGGCTCTGAGGCGGAAAAAACAAAATATAAAGAAGTGAAAGCGCGCGCTATCATCGTCCAATCAGAGATACAGGAGAGAGATAAGCGGCGTTGATCAAAGCATGGCGGTACTTTTCTTATATAGAGATTTTACTCCGCTCGACCAAGCGAGGCATCACTTAGCTAAAACTCTTCCTTTCGTGCGCGCTCCGTTGCCGTCTTCTCCCGCCCCCTGACCCGTAAACCCACTCAGTTAAACTCTTTATTGCCTGGATTTTCTATTAAAGTTCGGATGATACCGATGTCTTATACCGGTGTCACACGGCCACTTTTGATAGCGATCGAGAACGATCTGAATCGGAATGTTCGACCGCGATTGGCTCCCTTCCGCAGATTGAGCAAAGAAGCCAATAGCGACCAAGAAATTTGACCCAGATCGGCCTCGATCACGATCAAAAGTGCGCCGCATGGCCCCCGTATTAGACACTGGAATGAAGTCGTGTTTGAAAGCATAACAAATGTAGCCTCTGCCACTACATACGAGAAAATATTGCATCGAACAGCTGACAATTCTCGCAACCTATTGGGAAATGTGCCGAAAAAGGTTTACCAAAATGCGTTATTTTACTGATGTGTGCATTGGTTCACATTAGACTGGAATGCCAAGTCCTCTGGTGATGCAGGAAACCGGCGAAACGTGATGAACATATCACATCGGCAGTGGTCTCGCGGAGTGCTGTGTTGTGGACACACTTAGTCCCCAAAATCGTTATTTTCCGCTTGTTGTTTGTGCACCCATAAACTGCGCAGTGCTGGCCTGTAGCCTTTTGATGAGTATACATGTCATTATTTACGAGCGTAAGTCATTCGTGACAAAAATAAACGGAAACATCGAAGGAAAGCTACCACTCCGCAATGCAAGCGCAAGGCAAGCTCACAGTCCAGACCGAACAGGCAACACTGACACATACTCTCCACGCCAGACCGTCGGAAGCGCCCTCGTGAAAACGTCTATACGCTATGGATGGTTTACCGCTCTGCGCATGCGCAGTGACGACCCGCTATTTTATAGCGTACGCAATGGTATAGCGTACGCTAAACTAAAAGTGTCTAATGAAGTTACACACACGTTCGGCTGCGACAGAGAGAACGACGTCACTGACGCTTGCGATTCTTGAAAATTAAATTGCTTCAAAATTTAATCTGTTCGTCACGTAAGGCAATGAATGGCTCATACCCCCTTAAAGGGTCCCTGAAATGGTTGGGACAAATTTTGTAGACGCGTAGGGTACAGCTACAGTAAAACATTCGCGTCACAATTTAAGTGAAGCGTCTCATATTAAAAGAACTACGGACGATTACAAGTTACCCTCCTCCCTAGCCAAGCTTTTTCTCATCTCGTTCGCTGAGTGTTCGGGCCTAAGCTCCGCTTTCACTGGCTCTACGTCATGATGCGACGTGATGTCTACTTACGGTTGTCTTGGAGCCAGCGCACGAAGGCTCTCCTATAGCCGCCTGGCCGTCGATCCCCAGCGAGAGCGATCCAAGCAGCGTGCGTTGCGAGCGTTCTGTCGCAGCGTCGAACGTGTCCGGTATTCCGGTAACCACAGGCGAGCTGGGCGTTTCTACAGAGGGGCGGAGGTGTAAACTAAAGCCCCACCATACTACTGCCACTGTGATGAAGGAGCTTGCTTGCTTGCCTGCTTGATACTCATCGGTGGCGCTTACCCACTACGGGGGATTGGCCATGAATCCGGCGGTTAAAGGTTAAACGGAAGGGGGAGATGAAAAAAAAAAACTAGACGAAAAAGTAAATCAGGGTGAAGTATAGTGTTTATGATAATTTGGAAAGAGATTTACAGAAGCAGAGACAGAATTAAAATCATTGTAATTGTATAAAAACAGCACAAAAATTTTGGTGGTATTGGAATAATTTCGAAACAACAATTAGCAATTTAATGAGTTATCCAATTATTTATTTCGAGAATTAACTGGGTAGTCTTTTTGTGTCACAGATATAGTCACAGAGGGCCACTGCAGATGTTTCTGTGGCTAAAGCCCATTGAAGAAGCCCCGAAGGAGAGGATATTTTGAGTAGTTAGAGAAATACCCAATTTACGGAATGAAAATTCAAATTTCTTCCTCTGATTGCTAAAGCGATGACAAAATAATAGAAAGTGGTCAATGTTTTCGGGTTCCTGACAGGTAGGGCACAGAGGGGACGGTACCAGACCGGACCTGTGTAGGTAAAAATTTAATGGTGGGATTCGGCAGCGTAATTTCGTTATGGAGATCTCTAATTTACGTGTGGGGCACCATTGTCCCACGAAAAGGACAAATGATTAAATTCCGACATTTTGATTTTCAGTTTTGTAGATTCTTGTAATAGGGAAAATTTTCTAAACCTAGCCGCAGAGGCATAAGCCGAACTAGGCATGACAGGCATAACTGGTCCATCAAGAGATATCCGCGCAAGTGTGTCAGCCATTTCATTTAAGAATATACCACGATGGCCTGGAACCCGTACCAATCGTACCAGACTTAAGTTAGGAGGGGTTAACAATTTAAATGTATTGGTTACAGTAGTGTCTGCAGATGAAGTGAGCGATGTACATACTGAAAGTGAATCAGTCACTATAACCACTGTTCAGTAATTTGAAGGAAGTTTCTGCAGAGCTAAGATAATCGCTGCTAGTTCAGTCAAAAATATGGGTGTGAAATCCGGAAGGCGTACTGCATAAGACCAGGATAGTGATTCGGAGAAAATACCCACACCCGCTTTCTCTTCATTCATTGACGCGTCAGTCGCGATCACGTGATCTATTCCTAGTTGCGTTAAATTATCTTGTAACATGCCATTTAAGTATGTAGTGGGCAGGAGTTTGGCATTCGATGGAAATATATCCTCAAATTCAATCATTATATTAGGTAAGGGTTTGTCTGAGCAAGTGATCTCACGTATATTAACATTTAATGGATCGAGCTCAGCTTGTACAAACAAAACTTGAGGTCGAAGTAGGCGGGACCAATGCTCATCGAAAAATGCCCTCATTTCCCTAATAAATACAAATTGTGATCTTCTCAAAGAAGATGCATAAATGTTTAAATATGTTTTTACCGTTAGAATGCGGAATCTGCAGGGAAGTGTAGGCAGTCGTGCTTATTGATATAAAACATTGTTAGCTACAAATTTTGGCAAACCGAGACAATTCCGAATTGCCTCCCGCTCTAGAAGAACCAGGGGGTAATTTTGTACGCTAGCCCACCAGAGAATAGCACGCACACAAATTCCAATATCGGACGAACATACATACGATAAATCATCATTAAAGTGTCTCTACGTAGCCCAGAGCGATGTCGGCCAAGTTTGCTTATCATGCCAACCGCGCGTGTCGCCCTAGATTTAACATGATCAATGTGATTTCGCCAGCTCAGGTTTTTGTCGTATATTACACCGAGATATTTGATAAAGTCAACTTGCGGAATAATTTCCTGATGATATTGGAGAGAGATATTAATTGGTACATTCAATGGAAACAAAATCAAGGCGCTTTTGTTAACATTCAGCGACATTCGAATATTCGCAAACCAGGCTTCAAGTGTTCCCAAGTATGACTGTAGTGTACTCTGTAATGAGTGAGTATCACTCGCAGACGCAAGGAATGCTATGTCATCTGCATAGACCTATACTTGTACGCCATCACACAATGGGATTGAACTTATAAAATGTTAAACAAAATAGGAGAAAGGACAGATCCCTGGGGAACTCCTCTTGTTTGACTATATTTTTGTGCCACCAAGCCACGCTGAGAGCAATAAAATTTTCTATCCTTTAAAAATTCATGTATCCAATTTATAATATATCGAGGGAAATCCATGCTATTTAAAACATTTAGGAGTATGACATGTTCTAGACTATCGTAGGCTTTAGCTAAATCAAGGGTCACTAAAGCTGCATACTGCCGCCTGTGCCGTGCAAGCTTAATGCGTTCCTCTAAATCGACATGGGCGCACCATATCAAGCATCCGGGTCTAAATCCAATCTGACATGGGCTCAACAATGTATTATCCGTTAAAAAATTCATAATACGAATGTGCAATACCCTTTCTATTAGTTTCATAACATTTGAGGTTAATGCGATTGGTCTTATATTATCTGGGTCCAATCCTGCTCCTTGGTTTTTGAGCAGGGGGATTATTTTTGCGAGTTTCCAGTCAGGAGGAAACCATGCGTTCATGAGGGAGTAGTTTACGATATTGGAGAGGTCTCGTGGGGAGAGGTCAAACAATATTTTTAACATGCCTGATGTAATGCGATCTGGACCTGGAGCTGTGCCAGGGAGCAGCCGAATAACGTGCTGAAGTTCTTCCATTGATACCTCTATAAAGTCATCCCCTGATTGAACCCTTTCGCCGGTGTTTATAACTGGCTCAACCGCAACGGTTCCTTAAAGTATTTCTCACTTATTAGTTACGTCTTTGTGTTCCTTAATGAGGTTACACAAACGTTCGACTGCGACGGAGAGAACGACGTCACTGACTGTATACCCGCAGTCCACCGTTGTCGCATTGCCGCTTGAGATTCTTCAAAATTAAATTGCTTCAAAATTAAATCTGTCCGTCCCGTAAGACAATGAATGGCTCATACTCCCTTAAGCAATGGCTCATACCCCCGTAAACGCGGCCTCTTCATTACGACGACAAAAGAGAAGTGAAATTCTACGCTGGAATGAAGAGCGGCAACGGAGCCAGCTGTGAAAGAAGACGAGGATGACGAACACGGGAGCAGTGGCACGAGCGCGTTTGCGCGGTTGCGCCGAGGGGCGCCAACGAGCCAGCTGTCGAAGAAGACGACAACGCTCGAGCCATTTCGCCTAGCCATATACAACTGCTCTGTGAAAACGAATAAGCATGTTTCGTCACATCCAGGCTGACAGCGAACTATATGCATTCCATATACAGGGTGTTTCAGCGAACACTTTCAAAAATTCTTAAAGGTTGCCTGTGGCAGATAGTACAATTTTAGTTCATTAGCTGGTCTACTAGAAGAGGCGGACATTGCTTGCACAAGAAATTGAAATGTATTATTGAATAATTACCAATAATTCACTAATTAAGTTTTTAACTAATTGCCTGATGACCCATATTGCAATTTACAAATTGTAACCATGGAGTTCGCAAGGCGGATCCACTTGGAACGAATTCTGGTATGACACCAGTTTCAAGATATTAATTATCGAACGTTGCGGAGAAATGCATTGGCGTCCAGTTAGTATCTTAACAAAACTTCATATATGGGAATGCATATATGGGAACTATATGCATATATGGGAACTATATGCATGAACCCGGGACCTCACTCACTCAAAGCCAGCATCACACCCTTAGACCAACGAGCCGACCATTTCTGACCTCAGCGACATGTTTATAGATTCGTAATATCTTGGCTCACTGCAACAACGAAGATGCCAAGATAAAAAACAACAACCAATAAGCAGTTTTCTTTACATCCAGGCTGACAGCGAAACAAATGCAGAAAAAGGAGACAAAAAGGAATGATTTTAGTTGAGAAACAACACATGAAAATTAAATCGACATATGAAGGCAGCAAGAGATTTAGCTGAGCAGTAGACGGAAGCTGAAGTGCGGCAGAGACGCTTATTTGCTATTGGAAATCGAAGACAAACATGCATGGCTTTGAAAGGCACCACGTAAATGACCGCAGTCGGGTAAGCTTGGGCCTGTCAAAGTACCTCCGGAATTTTGGTCACGTCGCTCAGGAGCCCTTGAGAAAATGGAAACATGGGCCGCGATTTTGTAGCGATCCCTTATGACTCATTCTATACTAGTCTTATCATCCACCGCTCACGGCCGGCTGATCCCGTTGATAAAGCGAGCGGACCATCGCTCTGACCACTGACAAAGCGCGATAAGCGCGAAAAGGCATTATTACCGGAAAGGCATCGCTACAAAATACCGGCCATGAACAGCAAATAATGGACACAAGAGGCAATTCTGCGAAAAACTCGGTGCTCGAAAGATCCATTGAGCGAAATGCAGCTCCATTAACGTGAAACTTGGGGAGGTGCGAAGCATGCAGTGATGCATCGCTAATGGGCTCATACTGCCTTAAGCAATGACTCATAACCCCGTAAACGCGGCATCTCCATTACGACGACAGAAGAGAAGTAAAATTCTACGCTGGAATGATGAGCGGCAACGCAGCCATCTGTGGAAGACGACGAAGACGACGAACGCGGGAGCAGTGGCACGAGCGCGTGCCGAGCGCGTGCCGAGCGCGAGTACGAACCGCTTGTTTCAACTCCGCCAGCTGTGGACGACGGCGACGACGATTACTACAGGAGATGCCGACAGCCTGGGCGCGTAAGGTGCTTCGCACCTAAAGCAAATGGGTTCGTCCGCGATTTGAACCCGGGAACTCACTCTCCCTCCCTAAGCGAGGATCGTAGCCTCCAAGCAAAGAGCTGACAACTATTTTATTGCGATAGCAATTATATGGACACTCAAAAGCAGATTTCTGCCGTCGGCGTCGCCGTCGCCGTGAGGTTCCGTATGACGTCAATGGAGATGAAATCGTCGCCGCGCGCCGAACGCTGTATGTGCGAGTGAAAGGGCGCGAGAGACGCGCGCTTTCACGGGGAGTGAACGCACGGCGGAGAACAAACGCGCGTTCTGCGCTGTGCTCCCTTAAGGGCTGCAGAAGTAGGCGTCTCTTTCCTCCTCTACAATCACCATATATGTAGAGCAAACGCACCTTCTTCCGACGCGCGAAAGGACGTGGGGGAGGGGGAGGGAAGGGAGGCGACGTTTAGCTGCGGCACCAAGTGCCTATTTATATGAGAGGCTCCGGCAACAGTCACCAACGCCGCACGCATTTTGAGCGAACGCAGGCAAAACGCCGACGGCGTCGACAACAGTTCTGCGTGTTGCCGGTGCTGCTGCATGTCCAAGTTTATACAGCTGATAAAGCTGCTATCATTACTCCGTATAGCTCTCTTCAAATTTGCTATCGCAATTGATGCTTCGCCTTTCAGGTGAAACTGCGACAATTTTTTTTTTTTTAGAGCGCGGCTCTTAGGCGCCCCTTTCCTGCATTGAGCGTCGGCGTTGTCCCTCGGCTTAACCGAGCGAACGACCACAGCGAAGGATGAACGAGCGAACGCGGAGCGCAGCAGACGATGGAAGATGGCGATAGCGAAGAGAGCGCGAGGAAGAAACCGGAGGATGAGGATGCGGGGGAACCACGGTGAGGGGAACAATAAGGCGGATAGCAGAGGATGAGGGTATGGCGAAAGCGTGAGAAGAAAATCGTAGTGTCACGCAAGACGGGCGACGACCGCCACAAAAACCGTGATGCCAGAAGACCGTGATGCCACGGAAGACACTTGTACTATGCTTGGTATTTTTTAACACCTTGGAGTTAATTCCGTCGATGCCTGCAGAAGATGTCAATCTAAGATTGTCAATTAGTTTGCTGATGCCATGAGGGCTGACTTGTATATCGGGCATAGTGGGGTAACTAAATTCAGGAAAATTGGGCAGTTCATCACTCGGTTCGAGAGTGAATACAGAAGAAAAAGTTTCATTAAGTACATCAGGAACCACTGCTTCAGGAAGAGGGTTATTGTGATCATCGCATAAGGAAACAGTTTTATGGTGAGCTGGTTTAATTGTTTTCCAGAATTGCTTTGGATTATTACGCAACATTGTAGGCAATGTAGTAGAAAAGAAACGTTGCTTAGCTTCCGCTGCAAAGCGCTGAAATGTTTTTTCAGCCTCGTGGTATCTTGCCCAAGCGCATGCATTGTTAGTATTTTTGGCAGCTCGAAAATGTATCTTATTTTTGTTGTTGAGACGTTTTAAGTTGTTATTGAACCAAGGGGACGATACGCGCTCTGTAACATAAATGGTTGGTATGTATCTATTAATTAGGTCACGGCATTTTGTTTTTGAACAACAGCCAGTTTGTCTCAACTGATTTATCCAGAAAGTCAACTAGGAACCAAATGCAGAACTCAGCTAGGTCTCTATTCATGCTGCCATAATCTCCTTTATCATACAGTGTTAATAATTTCTTTTCTTTTTTAGGGTTTAATAGTTTGCAATGAATGGGACCATGAACTATTACGTGATCACTCAACCCAGGTAGAATTGTTAGTGACGAGACATTATCAGGGTGTGACGTCAACAAAAGATCTAGTATGTGCGCGCTTTTATCAGTAAGTCTCGTTGGTTCCAAGATTAGCTGTGTAAGACCAAATGTGAGGCACATGTTCAAAAATTCACATTATTCGTTATTCCTTGATAAAGAAGATAACATATCAAGCCAGTTTATGAGGGAAAGTTGAAATCGCCGTATAAAATGATGGAAGCGTTACGGTGTGTGGACGTTATAGAGCAAAGTAATTCGTGTAGCGAAACAATGAAGGACGGTTAAGCGTCAGGAGGGCGATAGCATACACCTAATATAACAGGTGGATATGAAGTTTTACAAACCAGGAATAAGGCTTCGATTGGCGTAGCTATGTTGATTAATGAGCAGTTAAGACTACGATGGGTAGCCAGCATAACACCACCGCCTCGCCTACCGCCTCGGTCGCGACGAAAAATATCAAAATCGGGGAAAGTGCATAACAGTTCAGAATCATCAACAGATGAATTTAGCCATGTTTCGGTAAGAGCAATAATTTTGGATTCAGTGGTTTCGACAAGGTATTGAAGTGAATCACGTTTTGGAAGAATGCTTATAATGTTTGTGTAAAGGAAATGGGAAAGTGTCACACGTATTTCCGGAGGCATTGCGAGGTAGCTATGTTTTACATGGGATGACCCTGTTGTTGGAGTGATCAAATACGTAGCTCCTATTATCTATAATCAGCTTGTCGTGACGAAGCTTAAAAGCTTTCCCTTGGGATTCGCCATACTCTACGAGGTTTTTGCGGGCATCACGGGTGTTGCGGGAGTAGTCTTCGGATATTCTGAAGCCTGATCCTCTTAGTTTTTTTGCATTCGAAAGAATACGTTGTTTTGCTTTGAAGTTGGCGAGCATCACAATGATAGGTCTATTTTTACTGTGTTCGAATTTTCCGAGCCGGTGGGCGCGCTCTGTATCACTTGACTGGATATCAAGATTAAGGTTTGAGCTGCAGTGCTGTATGATTAGGCTTACAGATTGATCCCACGTTTCACGTCCTGTATCTGGCAACCCAAAAAAACACTAGGTTGCTACGACGCGACCTATGTTCAGCGTCGTCTATTCGTGCTGCCAGATTTGCAATATCAGCGGCGTTACGCATTGTAAGGTCGTGGGTGGTATCTAATTTTGTTTTCATCGCAGCAATGCACGAACAGTCCTCCTCAATCTTGTCCAGTCTTTTTCTTATTCTTTCAAACACCTTGTCATTTTGCGATAACTTAGTGCGAATCGATGTCATTTCATTTAGCAAAGAGGTCTGTCCTGAGCGAATTTCGTCAAGAGCAGACATAATATCCCCCGACGTTTGCGTAGTAGCGGAACGAAGGCTAGGACCGGGATTTTCTTCGATGTCACCGGCGAGAAGTAGTAGTTTTAACAAAATGCGCGTACATTGTTTCACAGTGAGCAAGAAGCTGCGTGGGTCCGGCAGCACAACGAGGGCAGCGAAACTGGTGCGCTTAGCAAACAAAGAGCATTTGTTATTTACCTGCAAGAAAAGCAGATGCTGAACGTAAGGTGACCGCATCGTTGCCGCGCTGCCAATGAGAGGGAGGGAGTGGCGGTCCTTTTATTGAGCACAGCTGATGCTTGTGTCGATCCGGTGGTTCCAGGGGCAGAGTATGACGGCAGCTGGAACAGCGTTGGCTCCGGTAGGGGCGCCGCACATCCTGTCTCACATTTTCCAACAGTCCCTGTCATTAGGAGTGGTGCCACAGGACTGGAAGGTGGGCAAGATTATCCCAGTCCCAAAGAAAGGTACTTCGTCATCACATAACAGCTATCGACCCATCTCATTAACGTGTGTGGCTTCAAAATTAATGGAGCACGTCATTTATTCGCATGTGACCAAGTTTCTAATCTCTGTTGACTTCTTTCACCCACAGCAACATGGTTTTCAAAAAGGTTTTTCTTGTGAGACCCAGCTTGCATTATTTACTCATGACATCAGCTCAAGCATTGATCGCAATATTCCCATAGACGCCCTGTTCCTCGACTTCGAAAAAGCCTTTGACAAGGTACCACATAAACGACTATTCCTTAAGCTCTCACACCTAAATCTTAACCCCTTTGTCTTCGACTGGCTGTGTGACTTCCTACAAAACAGGCAAGTTTGTCTGTATTAATGGGCATACTTCCTCATTAGCGCCTGTTATATCCGGAGTTCCTCAAGGCACCGTCCTCGGACCATTGCTTTTTTTTATTCTTCATCAATGACCTACCGACAAACATCTCCTCCTGTATTCGCATTTTCGCATACGATTGTGTCCTTTACCGTCCTATCCAGAGCTTCCATGATAACGTTTCCCTTCAAAACAATTTACTAACTGTTGAAAACTGGTGTAGAACTTGGTTAATGTGTTTAAATATCAAGAAGGCTTCGCACATCTCATTCCACCGCCGAGCTTCCTACCAAGCACATAGGTACGTCTTTTTGGCTCCGAATTATCTTTAGCTTCATCGTATAAGTACCTCGGTATCACAGTGACTAATGATCTCAGCTGGTCACATCATATAGCAAGTATAACAAATGAAGCTAACCGTGTCCTTGGCTATGTCCAGCGTAACCTTAAGTTTACCCCTCCTCAGGTAAAATTGCTAACGTACCAAATGTTTATTCGTCCCAAGCTGGAATACGCATGCGCAGTTTCGGACCCGTACCAGATTAACCTACAGAAATCTCTTGAGTCCATCCAAAACCGTGCTATTAGATTTGTCTTCTCAGATTATTCATACTATTCTAGTGTCAGTGATCTAAAACTTACGGCTAATCTTCCCAGTCTTGTGTCTCGCAGAAAAATAGCGCGCCTGTCCCTCTACCACAAGTTTTATCACTCGTCTCTTGCTCACTCGATTATCATACCTGCTCATCGCCTTTCGCTCCGCAACAGTCACTCTAAAGCTGTATACCCACCACCTGCGCGCACTACTGCGCACCTCAACTCATTTTTCATTCGAACAGCGAATGACTGGAATCATCTGCCCACCGACGCTGCGCACCACTCCGACCCGTGCCACTTCAAGTCATTCATCGAAGAACTCGTACAAATGTAACCCACCTCTCATGTAATACCCCATACCAGGGGCATTTGAGGTATCAATAAATAAAAAAAATAAAAAAAGGACGCCAGAGTGGCGTGCCGTCGTCGTTCACCGATGGCATGCGTCGAGCGCGTCCAACGATACCGTATATGGAAACAAAGCACTGCATGAGCGGAGGTCTGTCTGTGGCGGCAGCTGTGAATCGCGCCCACGTACCACCCACGCGCTGCTTATCGCGATCTCCCGATTAGGCAGGCAGTCGCGCCGCACTTCTATCCGTTTGCAACGTGCCGCACGAGACAGATTGTCCGCACCAGCCAATATATCGCGAAATGAAATCACGTATAGAGCTGCGCTCAAATTTTGCATTAAGGAGTATCGGTCTCCTCCTCGCCAGCTCCCTGCCTTCCCGACCTCTGCCTCTCTTCTCTCCGCGCCGCGCTGAGCCAGGCGAACAAAAAATTAGCAGTGGCTTAGATCGGTTATGCCAGGATATACGTTGCGTGAGCTAAGGTTCAGCTGGTTATTCTTAGCTTTCCTGGTTGTCTAGGATTAGCTTGATTATCATGCTTACTGCTGCTTCAATGACACGCACACGGTAATAGCCTTGACGTCATCGACGGCGTCTTCTTGTTGCTGCTGCTGAGATGGTCGGGCACGTCGCTCAGCGTCCTGTCGACGTCGCTTTGCTAGACGTAATTCCTCCCTTTGCTGCGGTGTCTCCGCAGCACGTTTAGCCTTCTTCTGTTGGTTCTTCCTACCTAAACCTCTAATTGCCAGGCAACTTCTTCGGAATCTGATGAGGTAAGCTTCTCCGCTCTTCTGCACCGCTGCGCAGCAATTTCGCTCTCCTTCTCCTTGGCTATCCCACACTGGTACTGTAACACTGGCAAACGCCCCGCTATATGTATACCCCCACTGATACCTCTGCGCATGCGCACAAAATGAGAAGCGCTATCAAGCGGCTCCGGCGCAGCGTCACACTTGGCTACTCCGCAACGGAGGCACACAGCTGGGCACGCGCCGGCGCCAGTGCGTCTGCCACGGTTATGACGTCACTCCTCTGGAATGCACAGACCGGCGATGCGCGCGGCGGCGGCGGCTCCGGCGCGCCAGCTTTGCGCCGTGTGACGTCACTGCTCCTCGCGCATTCGCAGCACGGCTTTCCAGGAGCCACGCGAAACTGCTCAACCTCGGCCAGTGTAACTACATTAAAAAAAAATGTCACAGTTTCGCCCTAGGCCGCGCAAAGCTCAAGACACAGCGAAGCTGGCCAATTGATATCGAGCGGCTAGCCTCTAACTCGTTCGGCGTCGCAAGCAGCAGCGTTCTTGGCACTGTGCCAACCTTGGTTAGCCTGCCTGCGTTTGTGGCATGCCAGGAACGCTGTCGCTCGTAGGCGCTGACGCGTCCAGCTCTAGTCACGCGAAATGTCGCCAACGCGTTCGGCGTCGGCAAGCGTCAGCGTTCTGGGCACTGTACCAAACTTGGTTAGGCTGCCTGCGTTTGTGGCATGCCAGGAGCGCTGTCGCTCGTAGGCGCCCTCGCGTCCAGCGCTAGTCACGCAAAATGTCGCGAAAGGAAAGGTACCTCCGAAAATGATCACTCGAGAATGCCTTCCTACATGCGTAGTTAGGTTAAACCAAGTTAAGACCTAGCAGCAACCAAGTTGATACCTAGCAGTAGCAGCCAGTAAGCTTCCCTGTGCCTAAGCTTTGCGCGACCGAGTGCAAACTTGCCGGATTTTTTTACTGAAGTTTTTGTTTATTAGTTTATTATAAATTGAAACGCTGTAAACTGCTTCCGATTTGTTCACATTCAGTACATCACTGATAGGACATCTGATGTATAACCTTGCTTAATTGCGCGTGTTCTTTATCGTGTCTGTGTTCATGAAGTGCAACTTACGGCATGTTTCGGCCTATGTCGTGGCACGCTTTAGACGGATCGCTACACATCATATATGTGTGTCTTGTCACCAGGCTAATATGTTCAGCTACAATGAGAGCTTTCGGGTTTGTTTAGCACACACTATATTACTTAATTCGGCGAATGGTGAATAGCGCCCTAAAATTAGTAAGGGCACACCGCAGACCCACAGGAACATCAGCACACTCTTGTTTTATGCCGGGTGCATTGGGGGCACGTTAGAAGGACACTAAAGGCAAGTAAATTAAAAGACAAGCTAAAGTGATAAAGTAATGCTGTAGAACGTCTAAGGCGTCAATATAATCGCGAACAGAGCTTTAGTAATCGAGAAATTGAGGTAAATGCAGGACACGATAAGAGACTCCCCAAGGACATTCAGGTACTTACCCGATGACGAAGGCACTCCTCAAAAAAGTTGCCACTAGCCCTCAACCACTCAGAAAAAAGCATAATTTCGTTGGATTATAAGATGGAAGAAAATGCTACTTGTGTACTTGTATTAAACTCTTAGAAAAAAAATTACTTTTTGGCATTACCCTTGATAACGACATGAGTGGTGTAAAGGTTTCGTTTTCGCTTGACTCTGCGCCGCGCGCTTTCGAGTTTCAGTAGTTGCGTTATCGCGTAGTGCTGCGCTGGTGTTACTGGCTCGCTAAACTAGCACTTGAAATTACAAGCAGCAGGAAATACCACGTCCATGTGATGTCGCGGAATGCCCGAAAGGTCCGCACGACGGGACGTCCATACGGTGACCAGCTTTGTCGCCCGACATCGCATTGATGGAGTCCTCGCTGCTCTTGCGCTTGGAAAAGCCGATGTTGAGGCTGCCATCGTAGTACGCAACGACGCCGGCAGCGCGAGCCCCCAGCAGCATGTCAAGCTCAACGGAGCTTAAATCGCTGAAATCGAGCCCAGCATCGAGAGCCAATGTGTTGTCTGTGTCGTCAACAAGGTCTGTTGCGACGAGCGTCGACAATCATTGGGTTTACAATTGGGCGCACGCTGTTCGTTCCGCGTACACGCACTGCCATCGGCTCTGTCTTGGCTTTGTTTCTGGCCGCGCGTCTGCGTTTTCCAGAAAAAAAAAAAAAAAAAAAAAAAAACCCATAGCGCCGCGCCGTCTGCGGGCGGCGTTTTACTCACCGGCGGCACAACGTCACTATGAGACCATTTCGCCAGCACTCCTCGCTAGGGTGGGCGGGCGATTTGAATGGCGCTAGAGGTACGCGGACGCTTCAGAAGCAATTTTCTCATAAAATAAGTGTTTTCTTGGCACGAAACAACCGTTTCCAGGTTTCTGTGATCGTATTTTAACATTCCACGTTGAAATAATATTTCCCTTTAATGTCCCTTTAAAGATCCCCTGGTGGCCAATATAATCCGGCGTCTCCACTACGGCGTGCCTCATAATCAAATCGTGGCAAGTAACACCCGAGAATTCAATTTGATTTATGCCGGAACTTTTGATAAAACAACTCTAATTTTGTTCAAGTGCTGTTCGCGAATGTAGTACCAGACTGGCACCCAAGGGGGCACGAAGCATTTGATATTGTTTTCAAGGAGGTTATAAAGAAACTTCTGGAGTGGAGATGCCGCGCCGCGGCTGACGCCGGCGACCGCCATATTGCTCTGGGCAGAAAACGCAGTTGCGCCGCTTGAGCCCTTGCGATAGTTCGGCAGTTGCGGCATTTATCCACTCTGAGTGCTTAGTTACGGTCTGCTGAGCGGTAGTTTTGCGTTAGTAAAGGGAAATCCAAGCTCTGCTGAACGGGATGGTGAACGACTGCGTCGCTTTCGGCTGCACGAATCGTGTGAAGCAAAAGTCAAAAGTAACGTTTCACGTGTAAGTAGCGCGAAAAAGCCTTCAATCGCTCGTCCATGCCTGTGCACCATCTCCGTCGAGGAGTGCTATTGTACCTGAAATCTACCTTTCACCTGGCAAATATAGGCTGAAACAAGCATTTTTTCTGCGTATGTTTGTGCGACAGGTTCCTGAAAGAGAAAACGCTGCGTGACGCATTGCAGCCAGCTGTTCGCAGAGATGGCTGGTCGCCTAAAGATTCGGATGTTCTTTGCTCGGTGCACTTTGAAGAGGGTTGTTTTGACAGGTCTGGTCAAACGACAAGGCTGCGACAGAGCAGCATTCCAACCATTTTTTCAGCGTTCCCCGCCCATCTGCATAAAAAGCGAGTTCGTAACAAATGCTTGCTGTTCGTATATATTTTCGGTGCGCTTGCGTATGAGAGTCGGCTTGTCGAGAGGAGTTATTTACTACTTATTTATATAAAACGATACAGCTCTCAGACCTGGCGGACGTCGTAGCTGCGTCTCACAAGTTGACTGTTGATAAGCGTGCATAAATATCGGCACGCAACTGTTTCGCGTCAAAGCAAGAAAATAACTGACGTAACTGGTAAATAAAGAGTATTGTCAGTCACATATTATGTGTGTGTAACAACACGATATGTGCCTGGAGCAACAACAGTTCATGTGGAGCCATAGGTATCCTATCTCGGCGTAATTTCACTTAGGTTGGATCGCGAATATTACTGTTTTCTGAGATCAAGTTGCTGTTGCATGCCGTTGTGTAAAGTTCTGTGCAAATCAGAGTTCATACATAGAACATTTAATAGCCATTATTCGTAGTTACTGAACCGTGCGCCTTAATAAGTGACATTATCAGCATGCCTTTAATTTTGGGCATTGGTGCAATTTTTTGTTTTTGCGCAGCCAAAAATATGTTTGTTTTCATTCGTTTGCATTTTATTTATGCCTGTTTGGTTTTTTTTCCTATAGTATACACTGTGATGCACGAGGTAGTTTTGCAATATTTTATTCATTTTTTCCACCGTGTTGTTTTATGCTTATTTTTATCAAAATAGCTAGGACATAATAAAAATTTATTTACCAATTTACTGATTTCACCTTATACTTCGTGTCACTTCGGTAATGTGCCAAGCTGATGCGCATAAAAGGCGTTACAGCTTCATCCCACGTATTCTTGCATTAACTGCCTTGTGCATGTGTCCTTAACCTGACATGACAAAGATTACTGGGGATTCCTAATGATACAACTAGGCGACATGAAAGCGCCTAGTTGTTAACTCAATAATGTTAACTTCGCTAACTCAATAATACGACGGCCGCTTTCTACTTCTTTTACGGAGTCTTCGTCACTTTCTTTCGTCGCAAGTTTTTCAGCAAAAAGTCACTCTAAATTCGCCTAATTCACCTCTCTGTGCACTCATTATCGCCTCAGTTCAGTTGCGTAATCACTTTTAGACTGTTAAATGTGACTTTCTCATCATCATCAACTAGCTCAGCACCGCGTGTTCTACTCATCATTACCTTTAACGAAAGTCCTATCACCCAGCTAAACCCCTTTAATCCACCGTTATTTACTCCTAATTCAACATTATTGCAGTCTTAATACACCTCATTCGCCTCTATATATTCATTGTTACTTCACTTCACATGCTTAATTATTATTGTATACTTAACAGCGGTTTTGCGCGCACTATCGCCTCTTATCCTAAGAGATCATTTCGTGTCAACAACACCGTTTTGAAACGGCCTTGAGATGGACACCACACCATGAGGTATGCATAAAAGGATGTCGCTTTAAAAAATATCTGCGCTAAATAAATCATAGTAATTCTCTCGCTTTCATCATAAAACGCCACCACGAAAGCGCACTGCATGGTTACGCTACCACCGCGCAAGCAGCGCTCTCTCTTGCCGGGAGCAAGATGGTCGCCAACCGGTTTCCCAGGCTTCAGCCGGTCGCATGGGCACGCATAGGGGATCTCCACTCCAGAAGTTTTTTTATAACCTCCTTGATTGTTTTTAACTTATTAATAACTTAGTTCCCGCTAACACTATCACTACCAATATATATACCGCCGCTGCTCCGCTCAAACGGCGCGCTGTGATCGCCTTTACCTCCGCAAGTAGAACTGTGATGGGTAACTTCGTTAACACAAGACTTAATATGAATAGCATTGTTGTCATTGTCAGAAAACCAGTTTTTTTTCAGGCTACTAGCTATCCCGCCGAAAATGTCAACCAATTCCGGAGATAGTGCAGTCTAAAAAAATATGTGGATCCCACGCGCTGTCACACTCTGCTTAAGCAACGAAACTTTCATTGGTGTTTGTGAAGAACGCGGTTCCTGCTTGGCGACGATTTGCAAAACAGGCCACACGACCGATGGTTGGACACATTTTCACTGGGAACCGCCTCGCTCGAGATAAACTTGCAGCGCTGGATCACGTACACACCACGCGTGATGACGAATGAAGGACGATTATGGAACGACCACGACATCATAAAGACGACTAGATGACGACGACGGAATGACGTAGGCGGCATGACGACCAATGGCAGTACGACACTAGACTCAGTACGACACAATGGCGCCTATGAAACGACCAACAACGCCATGCATCACTACAACTACATGAAAATGGCATCATGACGGAATGACGAAGGGTATGACAAACTTTAAATGACGACGATGGCGCGACGACAATGCAATGATGATGCTAAGATGCTTACACTTGTTTGACGACGACGTCTTGACAGCAATGGCATAATGATGATAGAATGACGACGGCTATGTCTAGCACGTCGCCTCACGCCGATAAGACGGCGTAGTGACAGCGTAGTGACGACGGCGGAAGGATGACGCTGATACGACAACGAAGGAATGTTCGCAGTAGCGTAAACGCGAATAAATTGTGACGTCGGAATAACGAAGACGGACAGCGACGGTGTGTTGGTGTTATAGATGACGTACTCCACGCTTACATCCAGCACCAGCCGCCGGGGGCCACCTCAATTATTAGCATATCCGCTGCGTGTGTGCACTATGTCCGGCACCAGCCAATCGCGCAAGTCAGTAGCCAGCAGCCAGCGAGAGGGATGGCAATGGTATGACGACGGCGGCCTTATTTACGGTCTAACCGACACATTCGGCATGAGCAGTTCGGCAAGGCAGTGACAGCAGCAGCAGCGGTAAAGTCGTAGGAAGGATCTAAGAAAGCTTCGTTCTAAAATGAGGGGCGATCCCGAAGGTTGAGCTGTCTAATAATGTGGGCATACCCAGTGGCACACGTTTACCGCTCCTCAATGAACCTCTTTCACGCCAACTTTGGTATGTGCAACCGAGTATGTGCCCCTGCGGTGCCTGTGCATGTACCACTGGGTATCTGCCGCTGAGTACGCGCAGCTGCATTTGTGCCGCTCTTCAACGAACCTCTTTGACGTAAACTTTGGTCACTATGTATGTGCCACTAAGCATGCGTGGCAATGGCAGCGCCGCCAGAAGGCACAGCGTGTTCAGAAGCAAGTGCGCGAGTGGAAGCCGGCTGCCGTACACGCCTCACGCGTGACGCGTTTCGGCTAATTCACACACTTGGACAGTAATGACACGTGAGTTGTGCCCCAAATTTTTTTTCACCCTTGGGAATAGACTGATCGTAGCTTACTGGTTGCAGTTGCAATAAAAAAAAAAAAAAAGCGAGGGCAACAGCGAAAGCGCGCAAGCCGGGCACTTAATACTTTGGGAGCTGAAAGAGTTCTCTACCCGTCGACTTGACCGCCGCAAGGCGCGCACATTAAGCTCCAACGGCGACGGAAGGGAAAAAAAAAAAAAAAAAAACGGGTTTCTTGAGAACAGTGCAATGTCCAAGTGACAGCGTCCGCTGCACCCCAAACGTTCCTTTTTTTTCTTGTTTTTTTTTCAGCCCAGTTTTATGTCCACTTAGTCTCTCGGTCGTCGTTAAGTCCCACACCTCTCTCTCGTCTCGCTGCGCGCGCCCATCAGCCACTCACAGCTTGTCCAGCTCCTTGATCTCGTTGTCCGGTCGCTTTGACGCTGAGCTGTTCGAGTCCCGCTTGCCGAAGACCAAAAGCGGGAACGGTAGCCGCGCCGAATTGGCCGAGGCCACGCCGGAGTCGCTTTCGTCCGCGATGTGAGCGCCGATATCGTCGATGCTGAAATTCGCCGCGAAAAGTCGCGCTATGGCCGGCGGCACCGTGTCGACTTCAGGCTCGCTCTGCTTTCGCGGCCGGAGCGCCACGCCGATTGCGACGAACACGAGCAGGAGTAGCATGAGTCCTGCGGCAACCACAATGGTTGCCTTGGGTTTCCGCAGCTGGTGAACCATCGCAGCCTCGCTCTGGCTGCGCCACAGAAGCTCGGCGCCCGAGGAGGAGCTGCGAAACATCCTGGCCGGTGCTCACGTTTCTTGCAAGGCGACTGCGAAGCGAGCAACGGCTGGGCAGCGGGGGC